>NC_048220.1:127546420-127846420 GCF_002007445.2 Ailuropoda melanoleuca | reverse complement strand
TGGAGCTGAAGCTACATCTGCATACCATTAACTGGCATTGTGTAAAGACCTCCTTTTAACTTGTTGATCCGCTTGAGCTACTCTTTTTGACATAGGAAAGACCTCCCGAGAGCTGGTACCATATCAATTAAAGATAATTCAAGAAAACTAAACCTACATCCTGAAATTTGGCTAGGGGAATCCAAACTACCTTGTCATATATCTGCCTCCTCTTTTCAATCACCCAGAAAATATAAGGTTTCAATACAGGAGTGTTTTGTTTTTGGTTGTTTTGTTTTTTAAAATTTACTTATTTATTTGGGGGGGAGGGGCAGAGGGAGAGGGAGGGACTCACAGCTGAGGGTGGAGCCCAAGCAGGACTTCATTTCACAGATCATGACAAGCAAAAATCAAGAGTGGGACGTTTAACTGACTGAGCCACCCAGGCACCACTGAGCATAGGAGTGTTTTTAATGGAGAAAGTTTCTGCTGATGAAGAAAGGAAAAATCACTTGCCTTTATCAATGAAACACATTCTTGCTGCTCTTTAAATAAATATATTTTGATCAACTTTATGTCCAAACCCTGCACAGAATGAGGCACACAGTGATAAACAAGACAGACAAGGATCTTGAACTCATGAGTATTACTGCCTAGTTGGTAGAGTCAAAAATTAAAACTTAAAAAATATATACATCTATATACACAATCTATAATTGTGAGAAATGTTATGAAGAATGTATATGGGGTGATATCAAATATATAAGGGGCAGACCAAAAGAAACTGAACTGGGTGCAGAATATTCCTCTAATTTGGGGAGTGATCAAAGAGTTGAGAAGTTTTGACATTAAGATTCTACCATGGAACTTAGCTCAAGAATAAGGCTACAAAGTCTAGCTTTCCCAAAAAGCACCAACTTGCAATGGGTTAGCAATCTTTATGAACAAACTGAAAATAAATAAATATAAAAATGGGGTGGGACATTAAAGCAGAATATGTAATAGTACATAACAGTGGAGAGAAAAAGGTTTTTGAAGTTTGGGTAGATCAAGACTTTTGGATAAAAGTGAGTAGTTGGTTTAGGATTGATGCCTGTATCAGGCAGGGTTTTTCAGACAACCAATATGATATATCTAAATGCAGATCTAGGTATCTATCTATCATCTAACTCTCTAAATAGAGAGATAGATCTATACACACAAACGTGTATATTTATATTTACACACATATTTATACGTGTGTGTATTTATATGTATATGTGTTAAGAGATTTATTTTAAGGAATTGGTTCATGTGATTGTTGGGGCTTTCTACTACAAAATCCGTATGTTAGACCAGCAATCTCAAAACTCAGACGAGAGTTAATTTGGAGTCTTGAGTCCAAAATTTGGTAAACTGGCATACTGAAAACTTGGCAGGAATTGACACTAGTTTTGAGTCAAAATTTCTTTAGGAAACCTCAGTTTTTGTTCTTAAGCCATTTATTTGATTGGATGAGGTCCACTGGCATTATTGAAGATAATCTCCTTGAAGTCAACTGATGGTAGATGTAAACCCTGTCTACAAAATAGCTTCATAGCAACACCTAGTGTTTGCTTAGACTACTGGATACTGTGACCTAGCCAAGTTGATACATAAAACTAAACACATAGCATAGTAAGAAAAAGAAGATGTGGTGAGTGGGGCTAAATCAAACTCAAAACAAAGAAATAGATCCTTTATTTTTGACATTTATTTATCCCAAGTTTCTAGTTCTAGTTTTGTACTAGAATTATGTTCATATTCTCTTCAGTTATTTCCTAAACATGCTTTTACTCAGTTATAATGTTCCATTTTCTTTTGTCTTAGAGAATTTTCTAATTTTGTGTTAGTGCACCTTAGTATCCGACTGACTTTATTTGTCCCCTCCACCATAAATTTATTAAGCTTTTCACAATACTAAGAGACAGAAACTCTATGTACTGCATTTTTGGATGTAATGGCTAAATGTTTCAGTTATCTAATTTGGGCCACTCTCAATATTGATTTAACAAGATTAAAATTTACATTATAGGCATACTATGCTATATCAGAACATTTTTAGTTATATAAAGCAATGCTAACATTAAAAAAGTTTCCATTTTATTTAAATTCGAAGCCTTAAGAAAAAATAAACACATTAAATAAAGTTAGAAACAGCTTGTATCAAGACTAATAAAAATTGTATACTTAATAAACATGAATTATATAATATTAATTACTAGCCTTTAGACATTCTTATTTAATAAAAGAGTTTAAGCTAATGTAATTTTTTTTAAAGATTTTATTTATTTATTTGACAGAGATAGAGACAGCAAGCTAGAGAGGGAACACAAGCAGGGGGAGTGGGAGAGGAAGAGGCAGGCTCATAGCGGAGGAGCCTGATGTGGGGCTCGATCCAATAATGACGGGATCACACCCTGAGCTGAAGGCAGACGCCCAACTGCTGTGCCACCCAGGCTCCCCAAAGCTAATGTAATTTCCTTAAAAGAAAACTGTGAAAATGCTTAAATAAGCATTTCACCCCAAATTAATATAAATATAAAAATGTGACTTCCTAAAACGCAGTTTATTTTCCTTTGTATTAATGAATTTGTAAACTGTATTATAAAGCTTCCTTATTCACTATCATTTTTTATTTTTATTTTTTTATTAATGTGGAATTTGTTTTATTTATCTATTTTTAAATTTTTCAAGTTTTTATTTAAATTCCAGTTAGTTAACATATAGTGTAGCATTAGTTTCAGGTATAGAGTCTAGTGTGATTCATCATTTACGTACAACACCCAGTGATCATCACAATAAGCACCCTCCTTAATCCCCACCACTCATTTAATCCATTCCCCTACCTACCTCCCCTCCAATAACCCTCAGTTTCTTCTCTATAGTTAGGAATCTGCTTCTGGTTTTATTTATTTGTTGCATACATTTAGGTTACATGAGGAAATTCAGTAGCACTTTAACATCATTTAATAATACGTATACCTAAGCACAGACCATGATCTTATCTGTGTGCTCCATATATGACTTTATAAAATCATGGCTAAAATGTTAAAAGCCCATAAAGTGATGTAAAAAGAATAAAAACATTTTTTGGGGTATTGCCTTTGTCTTGAAAACAAAGCTAAGTTGTCCTCATGATACGCTATCAAGTAGGCATCATCGTTAGCACTCTTTTTCAGCCAAAGGATCCGACATTAACAATTATTAAATAATTTTCTATAGTTAAAAATGGTCATTTCAAAGCTGATCAATATCAGCTTGATTAACATGCCGTTAACCAAAACTTTACTCCCATCTAAGTTTCCATAGTACTATAATCAAATAAACAAAAAAGGAAATCAAATAAACAAAAAAGGAAAATAAACAATTCTAGTAATCATATAACTTGAGAAAACTGTTAACTAATCAAGCTTCAATAATTCCCTTTGTGCCTGAAATAATAGATTGTGGTTTAAATGAACAAGTGGGATTGCATACAATTTGTTTATTTGCAACCAGAGTCTCAAGGTGACCTCTATGATCCCCCTTCCTGACATTCATGCCTTTATGTGATCTCTTCCCCTTGAATGTGGGTAGAATATGTGACTTGTTTCTAATCAATAGAAAATGTTAGAAGTGACAGGAGGTATGTGATTATGTATATGTGATTGCATTGCATAAAATTGGAGCATCCATCTTGATGGAGTGTCTCTCTCTCTCTCTACCTTGCTGAGTTGTTTTTTTTTTTCTTTTTTAAGATTTTATTTATTTATTTGACAGAGAGAGAGAGACAGCCAGCGAGAGAAGGAACACAAGCAGGGGGTGTGGGAGAGGAAGAACCAGGCTCCCAGCAGAGGAGCCTGATGCGGGGCTCGATCCCATAATGCAGTGATCACTTCCTGGGCCAAAGGCAGACACTTAATGACTGAGCCACCCAGGAGCCCCTACCTTGCTGAGTTTGACCAAATAAGTAGCTATTTTGGGGAACTCCACTTGGCAAATAACTGTGAAAGGTTCTGGTAACTGAGGGAAGACTTTGACAGAGAGCAAAACAATGAAGTCCTTAGTCCTACAGTTTCACAGAACTGAATTTTGGCAATAATCTGAATGATCTTGAAAGTGGATCCATTCCCAGTCAAGCCTCAGATGAGACATCAGCACCATCCTACATGTTGAGTGAAGTCTTGTGAGATCCTAAGGGAAGAACCAAGGAAAGACAATTCCTGACTCCTGTTTTACAATAAAACTGTGAAATAATAAATGTGTATTGTTTTAAGTTGCTGATTTTGTGGTAATAAATATCTATTGCAGCAATAGGTAAGTAATAGAGCTCCTCAGTTTTTCATTTTAGGTTTTTCATTAAGAGTGACATTTGGTTGATACCCATTCATGAAGTGTTCCTCATTGTTATTTTAAATGCTTATGAGGTACTGAAAAAGATAATCCATGCTCATATACAGAAATATACCAGAATCCTAAAACAAAAACATCCTATATGTTTCTAAACAGAATCTTGATTAAATATAAATCACAAAGACAGCTGTAAATTTCAATGGCTTAAAACAATATTTACTATATAACTCATAAGTCTGGGCTGTTTTAGATACTCTCTAGAAACAGAATGGATCAGCCTCTCCCACTCCAAAATTATAAGTCTGGGCTGTTTAAGATACTCTCCAGAAATAGAATGGACCAGACCCTCCCACCCCCAAATTATTTCAGAAGTCAAGACCGATGATACCACACATAGAAAAAAGAAGACATAATAAATTTATTACTTTTAAAATGAAGTCTTCTGGTAGGATCTGGGCAGGGGAGCCTTCCATGGTGGTCGAAAAATGTCTCAAGAGGCCACGGAAAGGAGGCTGGCTTGGGGTTTTTATAGTGGTTAGGGAATGAGGTCAGGGTGTGGTTCTTGAGTACAGCCATTTTTTCAAATCCTGCCAGCACCACAGAGTGGGCACACAGATATTCTTATCAGTTTTTCCAGGTTTGAGGCAAAGGGAAAAGAGGGACAGTTGTGGTTTAAAAGTTGTTAGCAGTCGAGGTGCCTGGGTGTGCAGCTGTTAAGCATTGGACTCTTGGTTTCGGCTTAGGTCCTGTTTCAGGGTCGTGATCTTGGAGTCCTGAGATCAAGCCCCTATTTGGGCACCATGCTCTGTGCAGAATCTGCTTAAGACTCTCTTTCCATCTCCAATATTCGACCTTGCTCTCTCTCTCCTTTCTCTCTCTCAAATAAATCAATAAATCAATAAATCAATCTTAGGAAAAAAAGTTGTCAGCAGTCAAATAAAAAAAAAAAAGTGGAGTCAGTCTCATTATTACAATGATAAGCTGAGTGGCTTTTCTGGTTTCAGTTCTGCTCTCTCATGTGTCTGTAGTTACCCATAGGCAGTTCTGCTGATTGCTGATCTATAATGGATATGTCTGGAAAACTGAACTTTCCTCCAACATTTTCCCATTGGAAGGGAAGGGGCTCAAAAGGGAGAGTTGAAACATTCATGTTTTGGGGGCTACAGCTTAGAACTGGAAACCTGCCACTTTATATTATATTAACTAAAATAAATCATCAGGACAACTTTGATTCAAAGGGTGGAAGAGACTCCTTTTCTTGATAGAAAACATTGCAAAATCAAATTGCGAAGGACATAGTTACAGAGAGTGGGATAATTGAAATCATTTTTGTAAAAAAATCTACTATAGCGCTGACTAGAGGAAGAAAAAATTAAAATACCCCTCTTTCATTTTATGGCATACAAATTTTAGCACATAGAATTGTACTGAAACAAGGGAAAAAGTCATGATTTACACTTCACATTCAGTCCCCTAATCCAGAGGATCAAGATCATAGTTACCAAAAATTTTAGTGGCCACCTTTTTGCAATGCAAGTTGTTGATTTTCAATCACTCAGATGCTTTCTTCCTTGAAAAAATACTGAATAATAGTAACCAATAAATAGTAACCAAAGTTATTATAATTAACCTATTCAGAAATAGCAATTTCCATGGAAAATAATGAGAAACAGAAGTAGGGCACAGTAAGATTTATAGAACTCTTAATTATAACTAAGTGGTAGTGGCACAAAGAGGAAGATTCCTATGAGCAGTGTATTAATGGATTGCGTTGCATTTTCTCATTTTTTTTTTTTAATCAAGTCAGAGAATTGGAAAGTGAGGCCATAACTCTAGTGATTCCCCCATCTCAGTAGCACATGTTTGGACCACAAGAATGTATGTTAAAAAGTTCAAATTGGCTGCATCTAAACCCGCCCAGAAAATCTAATTTAATAAAGAATCTCACATAATACTAGAAGTTAAATCTAAGCCACGTTCAGGCCTACATGCTGTCTATTGTAAGGTAAAATGCTATAACTGATCTCACTTTACCTGAAAATTAATCACATGATACATATATTATCAAGGAATTTCCAAAAGGATATTTGAACATAAAGGAATGGATTATTTTAGAAGAAAAGAAACTACATTAATTTGAGCTAAAGAGAACCCTGAACATGATTATTAAACTAATCTATTAAACAAATTAATGATAAATCACTAGCAGCAGTCTATTGAAAATTGAAAATAAGAAGATAATGCCCACTAAAATTATTTAATGATGTTCTGGAAGAAGTAGAAAAACAACGAATAAAATGGATATTGGTCAGTTGTTTTAAATAATAGAGGACATGTCTGATGTCTGTCTACTTGGAAGCAATACAAGTAGCTAACATATCATTAGAATATATATATATTATATATGTAATATTATAAAAGCTTGGTGCACTACTCTGTTACAACATAAAGTTATAGAAGCCAATAGCTATCACATCGATCACCAAAAATAAAATAGAAATTATATGTGTTTAGAACAAGGTAGAAACTGAAATGGGATGAATATTCCATACCGAAATAGTAGGCCTTTCCCTGAAGTTAATTCCATTATGAATGTGCAATACTGATCAAAAAAACAAAAAAACCAAAACACACTATGATTGAATACTTGATTGAATACTATGATTCTGAATAAAATTTTCATTCAGATCTACTCTATTACAAAAAATCTAATTTAAAATTACACAAAGTTACTCCAAACTTTCAATACAAACAGAAATAGTAAAAACAAACATATTTTTAAGAAATGTAGATTAGTTGTTCTACCATATATTTAAATAGGTCATTTCTTTATAAAAAAGTCAAACAATGCTGTACTGAAACAAAAACTAAGACTGTTAAATCAATGAAAATATTAGAAAATCTAGTTTTGGAGCATTTTCTTAAATACAAATGTAAGAGGATATATACACACTCAAGCATCCATATACACACAGACCTACACACAAACAGAACTAGAATGCAACAGTACTTTAAAATAGATGTTATTCTTGTATGTTATATAAATAATAAGTAATATAATGTTATTGTGTGTTAAGGGAATTCATGAAACTGTGATTCAATATTTGTGTATGCTAAGTCTTCAGAAAATTTTAATATTCTTCTGTATAGTCTGCTTTTTTAAATTTTTTCTACAATGAATGTAACACACATTTATATTTTTATTTCAGAAAAAAATGAAAGATTTAAAATAATTTGAAAATTAAATTGAAAATATTGAAGAACATAGTTATGCTTTAAATATTCTGAGTGTAGTTTTATTTATTTTCTGAAAAAAATATAAAACTAAGAGACCCAATAATTTTGCACTTACATTAGAAAATATGCTTGCAGATTTCCTTGGTAAGACAGTGTTCAACATCTTATCTTTTTCCTTAATTATGTTTGTTTCATATACATACATAGAATTAAAAAAAAAAACAGGAGGTTTGCAAAGTGAACAGTCTCCCAGGGAATAAAATAAATATAAATGTTTTGGGACTGGAAATCAGTCCATAAAGTAATAGGTCTCAAAGTTTGGTGCAAAATCCTTTCAGAGAGACTTGAGGTCAAATGTATGTCCATAATAACACAAAACATTACTTTTTGTTTTCACCCTTATTCTCTCATAATTGTAGAGTAGAATTATCTCAAAGACATGACTTGTAATGAGGTAATTGCTTTTATGACTTACGGAATGTGAGTGGTATTTTCTGTTGTTATTTTTATGTGTATTCTTATGTTTCCTAAAATATTTTGAGGTAGCTGATGCATGGACGGTGGACATAATTTCCAGAAATTAACTACATTTGCTTTCAGAGTTCCTACTGTGCTCTTACTATTTTTGATTAAAACTCTGTGATTTCTGTAATCTCATTATTGAACATATATATGTAACTATATATATATTTAAATGTAACTCTATATATATAGTTAAAAATATTGCTGAACTATATATATAGTTTTTAAAAATTTTGGGGAACTTTTATGTGTCTCAAGCTGTTCCTGATTTTAGAATTTTAGTTAGAATGTATTTTCTTATAGCTAAGAATGAATATGTGGCATAAAAAGAGATTAAATGACCCACTTTTTCTGACCTTAGTCAGGAACACGACAGGGATCTCCACTCTCACCACTCTTGCTCAACATAGTACTAGAAGTCCTAGTCTCAGTAATCAGACAACAAAAAGAAATTAAAGGCATCCAAATTGGCGAAAAAGAAGTCAAACTCTCATTCTTCGCAGATAGCATGATACTCTGTGTGGAAACCCAAAAGACTCCACCCAAAAATTGCTAGATCTCATACAGGAATTCAGCAAAGTGGCAGGATATAAAATCAATGCACAGAAATCAGTTGCATTTCTATATACTAACAATGAGGCAGAGGAAAGAGAAATTAAAGAATCTATCCCATGTACAATTGCACCAAAACCCATAAGATACCTAGGAATAAAACTAACCAAAGAGGTAAAGGGTCTGTACTTCTTAGTTTTCTAAGCTAAATGAGGCTAGAATTTCTCTGTGCTGGTAAGTAAAATTTTAATTCAAATTTGCAGAGTGTATTTTTCAGGTACATGGTCTCATTTATATATATAAATGCTTTGGTCAAGTACCTAAATCTACTCCAGAGTTGTCTGTGGCCCAAAGTTTGGATTTTGGATGTTAGAGATTTAAAAATATTCACTTGGACAGCTTTGGTTACCTTAGAAAATATCAGGATGTCTTCTACTTAGCATGAAATGAAAGCCACAAGATATAATATGAGAAAAGACTGGAATTGTCAGTATGAATCCAGAACTGGCTTTTCAAAAAAAAAAAAAAATCAAAATTGAGCAGCATGCAGAGCTGATTTAAAGGGAGTGGTTAATAATTGTTTGGAGGGGGCGCATGGGTGGCTCAGTCAGTTGCTTGAAATCAAGAATCCAATTCTTGATTTAAGCTCAGGTCATAATCTTGAGGTTGTGAGACTGAGCCCCACATCTGGCTCTGTACTCAGGGGGGATTCTGCTTGAGATTCTCTCTCTCTTTCCCTCTACCCCTCCTCCCCTTCTCTCTTAAAATAAATACATAATTCTAAAACGGGGGGTGCACCTGGGTGGCTCAGTTGGTTAAGCTTCTGCCTTCAGCTCAGGTCATGATCTTGAGGTCCCAGGATCCAGCCCCGCATCAGGCTCCCTGCTCAGTGGGAAGTCTACTTCTTCCTCTCCCTCTGCCTGCCCCCCTCATGCTCTCTTTCTCTCTCTCAACTAAATAAATAAAATATTTAAAATAAATAAATAAAATAAAAAGAATTATTGTTGTTTGTAGCTAAATTACATTAGACCCAATAGAAACTAATAACATCACCCATTAAACATGCAGTGGTTGCCAAACAGACCTATGCCTGCCTATATAAACAATATAACATTTTGCAAATCAATTTTAATAATTGGCTAGAGAGGCTTTAAGGCACTCTTATGGTAGACTGTGGATCTACCAACTTTCAGCCACGGTTTTCATGCTAGGCAAGTAGGAGTTTTCAACAAATGTGTGTTGTATAAATATATGAGGGGGACTGGAGGGAAGGAGGGAGAAAAAGTAGAACAACAAATAGCATACAAGGCTGTTCCACAATCCTGGGGAAGGATGGTCCTGTTGGGCTTAAGACCAATAGAACTCAGAAAAATTTCCCAGAACAGATTGGAATCAAAGCTATATATACCTTATCTAGGCTATTAAAGTTTATTTCCATGAGGTTCATGCCAGTTCACGGTGAAAACAATTATATACAGATAAAACTAAGAGTTATTTTGAGCCCTCTGAAATTAGAATGAGTACCTAACCATGTTCTTCAAAAATGTTGTAGGTAGAGTTGGTTTTGTTGACCTATATAATTCACCATGAGAATCATTCTCCACAGGAATTAACTGCTTCAAATTGACCAATAGTATAAAAATAAATTCAGAACCCATTCATATGTTTCCTATTCTTATAAATGATAAGCTTGGACCAGATACCTAGGCATGAAATTCAGAGGTGGGTTTTGCACATAGTAGCACAGCAAACAAGCAACAAAAAGCTGTTTGGTAGTTCAATGCTGATCATTATGCTCACCATATTAATGAAAAGATATTGAGTCAATGTTTGTTTTCCACTTAAAGTATCTGAATTTTAAATCAGGGTTATTTAAGATCATCAATAAGGAATTTATGCCTTATTGTACATGTTGCTTGGAAAATTACAACTATGAAACACGTTTTCTAGATTCTAACTAGTATTTTTTTTAAATATTTTCTAAGGAAGATATTTATATTTAGTAGTCAATCAATTTAATGCTATCTAAATTCAGAATTAATGCTTACAAAGTCTCACACATATAGCAAGTGTCTAGCATGGTTTTGATCTTATTTTCAAATATAAACCATAACTGAATGTAAATAATAAATCAATATACATAAAGCTTCTTAGATTTTCCTAAATATATGTACGTAACCATTTTAGAAACTATGTAGGTTAAAAATAATTGATGTTTTATATCCACATAAACTAGAACTATGTAATATAGTTTACCATTTTAAACTACTTGTTTTCCATGCGTGCCTGGGTGGCTCAGTCGGTTAAGCATCTGCCTTTGGTTCGGGCCATGATCCTAGAGTCCTAGGATAGAACGCCACATCGCCACATCGGGGTCCCTGCTCTGCAGGGAGCCTGCTTCTCCCTCTCCTGCTCCCCTCTGCTTTGCTCTCTCTCTGTCAAATAAATGAATAAAATCTTCAAAAAAATAAACTACTTGTTTTCCAGTTTGTTCTACTTGAATATTAATGTTTTTGTATGTATGCATCAAGTTTCAGAAAACATTAGTTAAGCTTAAAATAAATTCTAAATTCACTTTTTGTATTCTGTAAAAGGCTTTATAAAATTATTAGGTATAATTGATAATTGAAAATAGACTGAAATATTAAGGCACTGATTAATATAAATTACAGACAATTTGAATTTTAAAATAACATTTTGAATTAAAATTTTGTGCTTGTTTCTATATGTACAAATTTCTACCTATACAAGAAACACAAATTCAGCCTCATACACATACAGATATATGTACATACACACAAACATATATATACTCATTTATTTCTAGATGACTTAACAAAGATGTTTTATTGTTGCTATTTTGCAGATACATGAAATTTAGATTTATTAAACAAAGAAAAAAATATTTTTTAAGATAGCGAGCCATATATTCAAACCAAATTCTGCCTGCTGAGAACATCTGAGTCTTTTCACTACCTCACCTGCCTCTTCTTAAAATCATATCTGCCTGGTTAAATCTAAGAGGTAATATTTGATTTTGTTTCGGATTTGATTGAAACACTATTGGATTTTATTTCAAGTTCAGAGACTGCAGTGTATTAGAATTTATTGCTCATATAAAAAGTACAGGAAATTACTTGAATAAAGATGGGGATAGTGGTATTACAATAATGGGTATGTGTTTCTAATTCAAAATGTGATAATCTTTTTCAGATATACATGTTGGAGCTCTGTAATTAGCTTAATTTCACAAGAAAAATGATATGATTTTTTTCTAAATAAAGCAGTTAATTTAACTTTCCTGAACTTTTTAAAAATTGTTTAAAGTTATTTCTTAGTTTTCTTAAGACACTTCTTGCTTTTTTTTCCCCCTTCTCCTGTCCTACCCTTCCCTCCCCTCTTCCACTTTCCTCTCTTACTTCCTCCCCAGTTAGATATCAGCAAGAGACTTTTGATGTGTTTCTACATTTAAAATGTTTGGGAGCGATTCTAAGCTGTTACTGAGTGTTAATTTATACGATTGAATAGCTTCCAAATAGCCCAGCAGACATGACTGAATTTATTTCAGTATTGGGAGAAATTATATTTTTTGTCCTAAGACTCTAAAGAGGAATATAATGGTGAATAATTAAGTGCAGAACATGGTCTATATTTAGTAAATCAATTTATGGACTGCTTCTTGTTCCCTAAATTGAATATGCTATGTAAATATAAAGTGTTTTTCTTAAAGGCTTAAAATCAGAGGTTAAAAAATAATAGTCATGATTTAAAGTAAAACGTAGGAGGCATGTCAGCACTCTTCAAATCACTCAAATATATTTTAGTAGTGTTTATTTCAAATTCATGACAGACAGAATATTATTAAAAATATCTTCAAATCCTGCCCTACTTTCTGGGACCAACTAGCTTTAAAAAAAATCAATGTTAGGCCATCTCTTCAGGGGGAAATATATATAATCTCCTCATTTTGAATAATTCTTTCTTTTCCCTTAGGTTTGTGGGAGGGATGGAATCAGTATATTGATTCACAAAGTTTTTCCTAATAAGCCAACTGTTTCCAGTATTGTTAGTGTGAAAAATACATTTGCTTAATACTTGTTTCCTTTCTTTTACAGAGAGCCACCTCCCTCCCACCCCCACCCGTTTGTCCACATCCTTCACTCCGTCCTCCCCAGGAGTGGGGATCAATTTTCATTAGGTTAAAATAATCATGGTCATTCCTTTCCCAGTGCTAGAAATTCATTCAGGAATGAGCATGTAATGCCACTCTGACCAAAGGACATACAATGGAATCTTTGGGGAGATCTCTAGGAAAATTTTCCATTTTGGTACAAAAGTCAAACTGCTGAGGAAGGAAGGATAGATGATGAAAAACTCCTGTGTAGTGGATGGCTTTTATATGCTTCTGAATTAACGCCTTTAAATAGTCATACCTTCAGATTTTGAGGTGAGCTAATGAATGTTTAACTATTCAAAACACTTGGAGTTGGGCTATTAATACTAACATCCATTAGTATCTTAGTTGATAGTATTAGTCAGGAACTCTTGTGTACACTTGGGTCCATGTAAGACCATGTTGCTTAACTGTAATAAATATAAACCACTGCATCCTTTTTTTGAAATTATATTAAATTTTATATTAAACTAAGTTGAAACTTAAAGCAATGGTATTAAGATTTTTTTTTTAAACTATATTTACTCCAGGAGTGCCTGGGTGACTCAGCTGGTGAAGTGTCTGACTCTTGATTTCGGTTCAGGTCATGATCTCAGGGTCATGAGATAGACCCTCGCATCTGGCTCCTCACTCAGTGGGAAGTCTGCTTGAGATTCTCTCCCTCTGTCTCTCCCTCTGTGCCCTGCACACTCTCTCTCTCGTTCAAATAAATAAATCTTAAAAAAAAAAATAAACTGTATTTATTCCAGAAGCCAGTGTCTTCTAATGAAAAAAATTATTCCAGGAATTTTATTTATAAAGCTTATGGATTTTCAGTGATAATCCTTGATTATGAAGTTGTCAAGTTTGCTTTGTTTTGTCATTATTTGCTTAAAGTAATAAAGTAAAAAATATTTTATTTAATAATTGAGTCACAAAACAACTTTTTTATTAGATTAAAATGATCTAAAATATCAGTGATTCTACAAAGAGTGGCAAATGATGTATCTCATGTGATTTGGGAATAAAGTGTAGCTTAGTAACCTTTTTTATTAGTTTTTTCAGTTGTACATCTCTGATCAGGGACCATCAAATTGCTTCTGGGGTTTAGATCAATAAAAGTCTTTGGGTGGACGTCACAAAAGTAAATATGTAAAAAAGCATTTTTTTCTCTGAATTTTTTTGTAGAACTATTTCTACATTCCACTTGACTTTAGCTAAAGAAAACTGGCCTATAAAAATTACTTTTTAATATTACAGAGTGAAATGTCACTAAAAGGGCTACGTTTCCAAAGACAGCCTCCAAAAATGACCTATGCCCTATGTGCAAAAAGTAATCACCCTCTTTCCTTCAATGAAGAATTTTATTAATTCTCAAAGTTTTATAATCTTTATTTTCATATTATCCACTGTATTCATGGCTCTATTCTTAAAAATCAGGATGGTGTTCTGAAACCGATAACTGACATTTACTTGAATGAAAAGAGGCATCATTTAGTGTGAACTTTCATTTTGATCTTTCCACACCCTGATTCCATTCCACACACTTTTCCCCTCCTTTTTCATAGACTCACACAGTATTCCTTGAACAAGCTCATTTTTAAGTGACTCATCTAAGAAATAAAATTTATGTACACCCTGGGCATCCAGAATATAAATACTGTAATATTACCTTTTTTTTTTTTTTTTAGCCTAACAGCAGGGTGATTATAACTAAAGATCTAGCGCATGCGTTTAGACCCTGTGACATTCTGCACTTATGAGATGTAGCTTAATATTAATGAAATTTGTGAAGCCTGAAGGTTAAATTGACATTTAGGAGCCAGATACAGTCTATGAGTGCTATATTCACACGATAAAAAGATGAAGTAAATAATCGTTTTTAAAAAGGGTGGTCAAGCTCTATAGTTTCCCACTATACTTTAATATGTATAATAGCCTTTAGTTTTTCCATTTAGACATAAAGTCAATAACTATATAACGACTACTAATATAATAATTTTCCATAGCAGAAATCTGTAATTTGACAACTGACTCATCTATTTAGAGGAATAACTGGCAGACTCTGAAGCGCTGGACAGAATATCTGTGACTTTAATTAAGCATCTGATTGAAGGAATTTAAAGAGGTTGGCAAAGTATTTTGGACCCAGTAAGTTTAAAATGTAGATGTCTAACTTTTCTTAAGTCTCCACTTTTGACACACAAAATTACAAATCATTGTTATGTAACTTCTTATTCTTGTGGCAATAGATTGGTATATCAAAAAGAATTTAAAGACTGGAAGCTCAGGGATAATTTTAGGCTATATCTTACTGAATTTCTGCTTTTTTTATTGTGATAGCTACTTTCGGTTTATTTATTTTCACACATTTATTTTTATATGTACTATTCACTGAATGAAGACATTTAATAGAGTTAAAATGAGGTAGAAAATGTGATTTATATTTGTAGTAGTTAAACACAGAGAAAAATACTATAAATATAGACAATATTGTTACAACATAAGGATAGACATAGGGAAGAAAGTATCCTAACCTACACTTCAACATAGGTCTAATTATCATTATAGTCATTATAATGCTCACTTCTCATTGTTTAAAATAACCTTTCACAACTTAAGTTTGTAAAATAACTCAAATTAATTTTTCGCTCTATGCCAAATGCTGAATTACTTTCAGAATGAATCACAGTAGAGTTCTGGAGGCTCTTCCTCTATTCTGGGTGTCCAATTTGAAACTCCTCATAAATGAGTGAATCCATTCATTTTAAGATATAACCTTGTGTCTCCTTAAATTCTAAAAGTTTGGTGAAAATCATGAATTATTTGTTTCCCTAATTCTCTTAAAAAATCAACTTCCCTCAGTCCCTAAATCATGTCCTAGAATTATGTTTCTTATATTTCCAACACTCTCACATTCTGCCATCTCTCACGTTCCGCCTTTACCCATCTCAGTCCTTATGAGGGCAGGAATATTGTCCTTACTATTCACTATTGTTCCTATTACTCATTTCAAAAACCCTCATGTATCATAGATTTTCAATGACCATATGTTGAATAAATTACATATTAGGAAACTGGGGAATGTGTTAATCGTATTCCATATTAGGCATAACCTTTTGGAAAGATGTATATTCATGTTCTCCCATATTTATGACCTAAAATATTTGTCCTATAGTTTATAGTTATTCAAATTCAATTCTTATATGAATATATAAAACCATTCTCATTTTTCTATGCTTTGGAATGAAGACTTCCACATTATATTGGAAAGATTATCACAATCTTCCAAATTTCTTCTGACTTAATGAATGAGTTTTGTTCAGCCACTTTTAAAATGTTAACTAAGTCTCTTGTCAAGTAGAAATCTCAGAGTCTTGATAAAGTGAGCTTACAAAGAAATAATGAACATTATAAACATATGTTGAGCCATCTATTCCACTCACACTAAACCAAAAGTCTATGTTTCCTATATTAATTATGGCTCATGGTGGTGTTTTTAAGAACAAAACATTTATTAAATTGACTCTTGATTAAGACAATCATTCACCATATAATATTTTAATTAATGATTTTATAAAATTGAAGAATTCTATTTCTTACAGTTTGTAATAATGACCTTAAAAACCATAAGTAAAGTTTTCAAGCAGAACTCCATTTAAAGAAATTCAATTGATATCACAGTTACAGATAACTATCTGAAGTAATATATCAAGAAACATGATAAATAGCAATACATTATATTGAGGAAGTTGTCTTATGGCCTGTCACAGAGGTCATTCTTTGCCTCCATCTGATTTAATATCCTGTTTAACATTTTAATTAAGAATTTTAGAAGAGCAAGTAAATGGAATATTAATAAGGTTCTCATATGATACAAAATAGAGAGGTGTTGCAAACGATATAAAAAACAGAGAAATAATAAAAACAGACATGATGAGGTTAGTAGCAGGGATAGTACAGAACAAAATGAAACACATTTGTAGAAAAGATGAGTTAATGTGTAATTTACAATTGGGCATGTAAATTTTTCAAAAAAGAAAAAAGGTTTAGATGAAGAACATGAACAAAGGGAAAAAACTGTGCATGGTAAATGCTTGGACATATTGTAATACTGTACCTTATAAAAAGCTGTTACTTGGATTCAACTATAGAAATTAAGATCTAAAGCAGTGAATGCAATACTGAGTCCAACCCAACATTTGCAAGAGTATAAGTTAAGATCCACATATATTTGTTAAATAATTAAAATGTATAAACAAGATAAAACATTGAATAATGTTTAATTCTCCTACCTTGAAAATATATCTTTATAGTCACTTTAAAAGTCAGGTATGAGTTTTTAATTCTCACCTTTAAGAACTGTCTTGAAACATGATGGTATGAGGAAAGCTAGCAGCCTGAGCCCCAGGGCCTCTGGCTCTATACTGTACAACAAGTTGCCTTGAGCTCACCTTTGTGGAGATCCCACCCACATATTCTAGCACATTCCAAAGTAGCAGCTACATGACCTTCTCTCAGGCCTAGGGATGAACCCACCAGTAACATAATCCTCCCTCAGGACAACACAGCTTTGGACAAAGTCAACTCCTGCCATTCATCAGCTCAGTGTAGTGGTAAGAAGTCTAATGCCCTGAGAACCAGACCATAGTCTACAAAAGTGACATAAGATTAGGTGTATAAAAACCCTTGGTCCTATAAATGCTTTAACCAATGGTAAGTGATACAGCTGGAAAAGGGCCAGAATATAATTCTATATTAGGGCCAAGCAAATTATCTCTCCTTCCAGCATTTGAAAATTGTACTGTGTGATACAATAAAATATATAAAAGACACCATTATTGCATCATTAAACTACTCAGTTGATTAAAAGCAAAATATTAAGAATTATAGAGTGACAGATTCTGTAGGACCTTATATCTATAATGCAATGGCAGAAACACATATTTTTAATGGATTACAATTGAGAAAGCTGAAAATCTGTGGTTCTAATTTAATAGCTCATGGTCACGGTGCCTTGGATAGGCTTTCCTGGAAGAAGAGCCTAACCAGGGATTTAGGTACACGGTTTGTTGAAGAAATTCTCTATTAATGTTAGCAGAAATGGAATGAAATAAGCAGAATAGGGCAGGAATTTGAACTACTCAGGAAAGAGATACAGCTGGAAATTCTGCAAGATGTCTGATTTTCCATGAGATGTTTCAGAACATGAATGATCCCACAAATTTGTTTTAGCTTGAGGCAAGATGATGGCCTTAAGGATCCCTGTCAGCCAATGATTGACTGTAGGTTGCCCCCTGCAGTGAGCATTACCTATATATGGACAAGAGTAAATCTTTGAAAGAAGATGAAGCTATGAACCATTAAAAGCTAACTCTCAAGGCAGCTGGGATACACTGTCCTAGTAGAAAATATTCAAATGGGACATCACTAATCTCCACCATGGTCTACTCACTGTACTAATTCCCATTTTTGATTCATTGCATCTGGGCCAATGGCTGGATCATAATTTCTAGGAAAATTTACTATAGAAGTGTGAGTGCAGTGAATGGCAGCACACTACTACAGCTGGTCTAAGGATGTAAGTGATAATCATCTACTTCTTTTGTTATCCAGTCAAGGCTCCTCCTACCCTTAATCCATACTTCTGCAGGGCTATGTGGTTGTCTGGTTGGGACTCTGATCCTTAACGGTTCTGAGACCTAGTACTGGATATTTATCAGGTTGTAGCTCTTTACTGACCCATTTACAGTTAAAACTACACAGAGGAACACCAAGAAATAACCAGATCTCCTGATTGCCAAGTACATTTTGATTTGCCCTTCCTAGGGAACAGCAGCTCTCATGATGGTCAAAGTTAATTGCCTATACTAGTATGGTGACTTCCTTCTGCACCTAATGATCAACTGTCACAAAGAGCCCAGAGTCACCAGCCAAAAGCTATAACTTGAAGTCTAGTGATAGCTGTAGTGCATCTTCTTGTGGAAGTGACCTACTGTAGACTAGAAAGTCTAGAGGGGACAGGAAGCACAGATTCTTCAATTGGTTACTGGGATTGATGGTGAGTGAGACCACTGCCACTTCTATTCCTTCATTCCCAGACTCATGTACTCCATCTACTGGAAACAAAGCATTATGTTATAGCCATTGGTTTAAGGATTATTCTACATTCTGAAATAGAGAATCTCAACCTCTCAGAATTCACCTGCAAACTGGTACTTCAGCTGTTTCCTCAAGCTGTTAATGTACTTTATCAGACAATTTCAGGACAGTAAATTTCTGCGTTTGAATGATGGTCATGACCATGCTGTTGCAGCATTTTTACCAGAAAGGGTCCTTAGTTTTAGAACATGTTATGTATAAGAGATTTCATGTGAGTAGATCAGACACATTCCATATATTTAAATAGTGGGGTTGGCTGAGCCACAGCATAGAAGGAAAACAAAGCCATTTCTAGAATACGTGACAGTTCCATTCATTATGAATCATTACCCTTGCTAGATTCTAAGGAGTTTATTAACCAAACTGCCAGAAAATTACAAACTTCCTCTAACTTGAGAGCTTGTGCTGTATTGTGGACAATAGTGGAAGATGATATGGGAGCTTGTTCATCTGTTTGCAGCTTACATGTGGTCTATGGACCTCCTAAACCCAGTTTTAGATTGACCACTTCTATTCTACAATGAATGTCTTCTGGGCTCACCTGAACTTAGTCTTAGTTGTCAATCCTGGCTGGGTGGTAAATTGATATAAAGTCTCTAGGAGGGACCATTAGCCTGTGAGAGATGCTTTTCAAGTGGTGTATAATTATGTGCACATGCTGGAGGTGTCAGGTTCTTGTCCTGACTCTAAGGATCAGTGTGCAAGTCTCCGGTTAGGCCTTGTTACTGATTTTACCAGCTTCGCTTCTGAGCACAGATGCCTCTAATACCATGGGATTAATTTATTCACATGACTCAAGTGGCAAGGCTGTTTGCACTGTAGTGTTGACTTGTAGCAGAGACCTTAATGCTCAAAGCCATGTTCAAAATAAGCAATTTTCCATGCAACCTGATAAATGGTTCATTAGTTTCACAGCTTTCTTCCAAGCATTAAATATACTGTCTGTAAACCTCAAAAAAGTCTGCAATATGTTGTGTTTTCTTCTTAGTAGGAAGTACGAATTGTCCAATCTTGTGTTTAACTTTGCAAGGGATATCCCAGCGTGCCACAAAAATATTAAAACCCCTAAAGTAATCACATCTGTGTCAGGTCCCTTAACATTTTTATGGTTAATATTATACCAGACCTACAATACCTGGATATTCTGCAGAACATCACATTGTTCCTCTATATTGATAACATAGTATATTTAAACTTGATTAGAGGAAGTGGAAAGTACTTTGGATGCGTTGGTAAGACAAACACACACACACACACACACATATATACACACACATCAGCATACTCTCCTAGACAAGACAGCTCTTAGTTAATTGTAAATTAGTAGGAATTTTAGTAACTTTTCTGGTGAAGGGTGCAGCTGTGAGATTTCATTAGCTATCAGTCACAAAAAGCAGCTGGAGGATGGGTGTACTGGACCAATAAAGGGAAACTACAGTGTCAATAGTATATACTCCTGATAGGTAAATAATTAGGGATCCCGAGCTGGACTCTAACTATTCTTTCTCAAACCATTACTCTACTGTATTATGCGTGTGATGTGTGTTTGTGCATGTGTCTGTCTTCTGAGCATATATTAAAGATTTTGTTCATTTCATGTACCAATAAAATTAAGTAAGAGTGACTTAGGAAAAAAATGGCAGGGTTTTATTTTTTTATATGTTTACTTTTTCTCTCTTCATGTAAAAGATGTCTGGGGGATGCCTGACAGGACTGGTGTGGTATCTTCCTGAACCCCTTTCCTTGGCATATCAGGCTACAAAATGGTGTATACCTATTGAATCTGCTTTTCCTTCTTGAACTTTAATGTAAGTCCTTCCCACAAATTCTTCTTCATATGATGTCAGAACTCTGTTCCCTGGTCATTCTAGCTTGAAAAAATTCTGGGATATATATATATATATATATATATATATATATATATAGTCTGTACATTGCCACAGCCAACAGATGTAGAAAGAAGTCAACAATAAAAGGAGACTGATTGATTGAATTAGACAGGCAATGAGCAACTATTTAAAAGCTCATATGTATATATGTTATTGCATAGCTCAAAGGCAAATATTATATATATATATACAAAAATATGAAAAACACTAAAAAGTTTTTTATAGAAACTGACGTTTTCCAGTTCTCCATGATTTTAAACAATTTTCTTAAAATGGGATTGCTACTGTTGCTATAGATTTAACAACCATAGACATTATCTATTGTTTCACTTTTAAAAAGATAAGAACTTATTTTCTAATCATGCCCCCAGCTTTAGCATTCTCTTCTGTTTTATTTTTCACTTTTCTTAGTTCTTCTGATGATTCTTTCTTAACTTTATTAGGATATCATTGATAAATTACACTATTACAGGCAAATATTTGGGAAGGTTTGACATATGTATGAAATCATACCCCAGTGAAATCATCATCAAAATCAAAATAATAAATATACCCTTCAGCTCCTAAAACTAACTTGGGGTCCCTTTAAACCTTCCTTCCAACCTACTATTTTCATGGCTAATAGTATCCCATTGAAGAGATAATAATTTGTAATCTGTGTTTCCATTAACCTGCTGATGAACACTTGGGTTTCTAGATTTGGGATATTACATATAACATTATTATATATGAATAAATCTTTGTATGAACATATGCTTTGTATATTTTGGATATATTTTGTCAGAATTATCCCTAAGTATAATATATATCTTAACACTATTTTAAATGGTATTGCATTTTATTGTAATTTCTGGTTATTAATATATGGAAATAGATTTATTTTATTTTTTTTAAAGATTTTATTTATTTATTCGACAGAGATAGAGACAGCCAGCGAGAGAGGGAACACAAGCATGGGGAGCGGGAGAGGAAGAAGCAGGCTCATAGCGGAGGAGCCTGATGTGGGGCTCGATCCCATAATGCCGGGATCACGCCCTGAGCTGAAGGCAGATGCTTAACCGCTGTGCCACCCAGGCGCCCCGAAATAGATTTATTTTTATTTCGTATATTTGCATGCTAATTTGTATCATGCAATTTTGCTAAATTTAGTTATTATTTCTAGTAGATTATTATAGATTCCACGAGAATTTCTACAGATGACCATGTCACTTGCAGATAAGTTTTACTTCTTGTCTGAAGTAAATGTTTCTTTTTTTTCTTATTTCTTTCTTTCAAGTACTAGCAACAGGCTCCAGTATAATGTTAAGAATTGGTGAGAGGAGACATTTTTCCTTGATCCTGAAATTAGAAGGAAAGCATTCAGTCTTCCACCATTAGGTGCAATGTTATCAATAAGTTTTCAACACTTGCCCATTGTATTTCTAATTTTGCTGAGAGTTTTTATCAGTAATGGATGATGAATTTTGTTAAATGATATCTGTACCTAGGCTATTGAGAAGAATCTAGGCATAACAGAGATCTATTTCAAGGAACTGGCTTATGAGGTTGTGAGGGCTGGAAAGTCCATTTTCCATAAGGCAAGCTGGCAGCCCAGAGACTTTCTGATAGGTATTGATGCTGCATTTTGAGGTGGAATTTCTTTTGCTTCAAGGAAACTTTAGTTTTGCTATTAGGGTCCTTCAACTGATTAGATGAGGGCTACCAGGATTATCAAAGAAAATGCCCTTCATTTAAAGTCAACAGATTGTAGATGCTAACCTTATCTCTAAGTATCTTCAGAGATACACTTATAATAGTGTTTACATAAATGACTGGTAACTATAGTCTAAACAAATTGATACCTAAAACAAACACATTGACCAAACAGATTTAAATATGGGACTCTTTCTTTTATGGTTGATCCCTAGCTTGCAAATGATTGTCCCATAAGATAAAATCCAAATTCCTTAGCTTGATTATTGAGACACAGTCAAGTTTTCCCTGTATACTCATGTTTTGGCTTGTGCCTTTGTTCTTGAATTCCATTTCCCACAATGGCTCCATTCTATTATGTAATTTATTACAACTTCTTTACCTCGGTGAATTAGAGATTAATTTGTCCCTCCTTTTAATTGCTATAACACATACTATCCTACACCTTAGGAACTTAATATATATTTATCAAATATGTGTGTGTGTGTGTGTGTGTGTGTGTGTGTATCAAACATAGATATAATCTAGCAAATATCCTTCTGCATATTTATACCCAGTTATAATAACTCTGCAGGACAAGGATGTGGCTTATACATGTTGTATCCTCCACTTTCCATACCAAGTAAAGTTGTATATAGAAAATATTTTCAAAATAATTATATCATTAGGGGCACCTGGGTGGCTCAGTTGTTAAGCATCTGCCTTCAGCTCAAGGTGTGATCCCGGTGTTCTGGGATCCAGCCCCTTCATCAGGCTCCTCCGCTGGGAGCCTGCTTCTTCCTCTCCCACTCTCCCTGCTTGTGTTCCCTCTCTCGCTGGCTGTCTCTCTCTCTCTGTCAAATAAATAAATAAAATCTTTTAAAAAAAATAATTATATCATTAAAATGATGTAACTTCACAGAATGCCTTAAAACAAAAATTTTTCTCTGGTAAAGAAATTATCAAAATCACAATGAACTATTTTAAGATTTTATTTCTTCATCAGAGAGAGAGTGCACAAGTGGGGGGGAGAAGCAGAGGGAGAGGGAGAAGCAGGCTCCCCTCTGAGTTGGCCAGAAGCCTGATGTGGGGCTCATCCCAGGACCTGGAGATCATGACCTGAGCCAAAGGCAGACGCCCAACCATCTGAGCCACCCAGGTGCCCCTATTTTTTATTGTTTTTTCTTTTAATTTTTATTTAAATTTGAGTTAGTTAACATACACTACAATATTGGTTTCAGGAGCAGAATTCAGTGATTCATCTCTTACATCCAACACTCAGTGCTCATCACAAGTGCCCTCTTAAATAGCCATCACCCATCTAGCCCATCCCCTCACTACCTCCCTCCATCAACCCTCAGTTTCACAATGAACTATTTTTAAACACAACGCTCTCAAATAGAACAGAGTGTTATTATTGTCTGTCTTATCTTTGTTTTTTCATGGGATCACACAGAAATATTTTGTACAGCTCTGTCAGTTTCCAATTGGTATGACCTAATGAAATGGATAACATATATTTGAATGGTACAAGAAAAGCCCTGAAATTCTCTGTTAATTTATTGACCATATAAGAGTGAGCTTATTTCTGGGGTCACTTCTATTCCATTGATATATGTGTCTATGTTTGTGCCAGTACCATACTGTTTTGATTTACTACAATCTGGGATTGTGATACCTCCAGCTTTGTTCTTATTTATCAAGATTGCTTTGGCTACTTGGGGCCTTCTGCGAATGCATATAAATTTCGGGATTACTTGTCCTAGTTCTGTGAAAAATATTATTGGTATTTTGATAGGGATTACTTTGCTTTATAATGGTGGGGACATTTTAACAATATTACATGAGCATGGCATGTTTTTTACTTGTGTTGTCTTCAATTTCTCTTATCAATGCTTCATGGTTCTCAAAGAACAGATCTTTCACCTCCTGGGTTAAGTTTATTCCTTGATTGTGCATTAGTTCGTTTTGGTGCAAAACATCTTAAATATATTCCACCAAAAAACTATTAGATGTAATAACTGAACATACTCTTATCATATGATTGAGTGATAATGCTCCTTGATATCCACCCAAACAAGTTGAAAACTTATGTCCATACAAACACCTGCACATGTATGTTAATAACAGCTTTATTCATAATTGGCAAAACTTGGAAGTAATCAAAATGTCCTTGAGTAGATGAAATGATAAATAAACTATGGTAGATCCAGACAATAGGATATTATTTAACACAAAAAAATAAATTAAATTTAATTTAATTTAAATAAAAAAAAAAGAGCTATCAGGCCATGAAAAGACATGGAAAAATCTTAAATGCATAATACCGGATATAAGAAACCACTCTGAGAAGGCTATGTACTGTATGATTACAACAATATGACATTCTAGAAAAGGCAAAACTATGGAGACAGTAAAAAGTTCAGTGGTTGCCAAGAGTTGGGGATGGGGAGGGATGCATAGGCAGAGCACAGAGGATTTTTGGGACAGTGAAAATACTCCATGTGCTACTATAATGATGGACATAGGCCACTGTATATTTGCCCAGATGCATAGAACATATAATACCGAGAGTAGACCTAAAGGTAAACTATGGACTTTGGGTGATTATGATGTGTCAAAGTAAGTTCATCAGTTGTAAACATGTACCATTCTGGTAAGTGATGTTGTAATGGGGGAGGCTATGCATGTGTTGGGGTAGGGGGTATAGGGGAAATTTCTACCTTTTCCTCAATTTGGTGGCAAACCTAAAACTACTTAAAAAAAAAAAAAAGATAGTCCTAATAAAAATGCATTACCAAGCTTAAAGGTAAATTTATTTTTTGAAATCGTGTTAAAAATATTTATAAATATTAGAAATTGAGAAGGTAGGGCATGCCTTGTATTGCAGAGAAAATTATAAAATGAAATGTTACCCTTGTGCCTGCTTAGACTATCATATGTTTTTTTTTAACAGATTAAAAAAGTTTCCAGCAAAGCTTACTTCAGTTTTACACATGATAACTTTTATATACAATTAATTAATTAAAATATGCTTATAATGTCCTGCGAGAGCCAAGCTGTTATTAAAATCACGATCAGGGATATATGTAGGTGTAAACCTTTTAAAATTAGAATAAGTGTTTCTTTTTAGGATATGTGATTAGTTACAAAATAAAGATATATAAAATGATATTTTTAAATATAAGGATATATTTTTAGATTCAATTTAATGTAATACTAATAAACTTTAAAATAAAAATATTAAAGTTTATGCCTATGAATAATTTTTTCTAAGTTGTTCAGATATAAATGACTAATTAATGAAAATTTTGTGTAATATTTTACAGAAAAAATACGTTTTCAGCTGATACATAATGAGAACCAATTAAAGTAACAGCAGACATGTATATCATTAAAACTATTTTAATAATTTTTGACTTTTTGATGACATTTCTCCTTAGGTCTTGTTTTAACTTAAATGATCATGCTTTCAAATGCCTGATCATTTCAACATTCATTACAGATTGTAAAACTCATTTATAGCAGAAATTTATTATCTTTATAAAATATCAAATAATGAAAGACAATGCAGAATTGATTTTGCTTTTACTTCAAAAGTTAATTTGAATAATGAATGAATCACATAAATATATATATATACCCATATATTTTCACACTTCAAAACAAATAAAAAATATGTAAATGCAAACTACTTCAAAATTCCAAACTCACATAGTATTAAAGTAAAAAGAAGATGGATCTTCCATTTTTGTTAATTTTTACTTTTGTTATAGTTCTTTTTTGGTCTTTAATTATTCAGTTACTTTTTTTTAAAGATATATATATGTACATAGATATATTATCTATCTATTTGATTAAAATTTTATTGTGATAAGCACACTTAAAATGAGATCTATTCACTTAACAAAATTTTAAGTGTACAAGCATTATCACTGGCTACAGGTACAATGTTGTACAGCAGATCTCTAGATGTTATTTATGTTTCTTAATCGAAAATAGATACATGTTGAGTAGTAACTTCCCATTTTCTCCTCCCTCCCCTTGTCCCAGCCTCTGGTAACCATCATTTCAGTCTTTGATTTTATGAAATTGACTATTTCAGATACTTCATGTACGTGGAATTATGCAGTACAAGCCTGTGTCTGGCCTATTTCACTTAGCATTATATTCTCAGGGATGTTTGGTCTTTATTTTTGAAGAATCTCACCTTAAATTATACATCTATACATATTTCCTATTTTAAGGTAAGTGTGGGAGAGGATACGATTTTAAGCAATAAAATTAAAATAAAATAAAAATAAAATAAAATAAAAATGAAAGTGCGACTACATGTTTTTGAAGGAAATACTCTTGTATTTTGGATGTTTAAAATTATTCAGAACACAACGAAATAGATAAAATCCGAGAAACAAAAATATTTTTTCTGCAGTAACTATTGGTATGTTTTATTTTGTTTGCATTTTTAGAAGAAAGCACAAGAATACCACAAACTTTGAAGAAATTAATAATTGTCAAAAACATTTAGGATTTTTGGGGCGCCTGGGTGGCATAGAGGTTAAGCATCTGCCTTCGGCTCAGGGCGTGATACTGGCGTTATGGGATCGAGCCCCATATCAGGCTCCTCTGCTATGAGCCTGCTTCTTTCTCTCCCACTCCCCCTGCTTGTGTTCCCTCTCTCGCTGTCTATCTCTGTCAAATAAATAAATAAAAATATTTAAAAAAAAAACATTTAGGATTCTTAATTTACATCTTGCTTCTCTTTCATTTAACCTTTTTTGACTTTTGTAAGTTACTTAGTTTCTCTGTGTCTGTGTTTTCCTTCTTATAAAATAGAATTAATTATACAAACAGGGTTAAGAATTGCATGAAACCATGCATGTATTTGGAACTCTCATGAACTTTTTATTTAATTGAAATCCTGGCTTCAATTCCTTTTTAAAAACTGACTTAGAAAAGAGGAACTATGACAGGTAATGTGGACTCAATGGTCTTTTCAATAAAACAGTAAAATAAAGTAAAAGAATGAATGGGTGTGAAAGAGCTGGGGCTTAGATGCTAAAAAGATGCACAGAATAAAAAGAAAAGAGCTATAAGAAATTTTTTCAGGCAATGATTCTCATCCTGTAAATCTTTATTTCTCTATATTATTTTGAAAAGAATTCTCCTATATGCCCTTGTTGCCCCCATTTCTGTTCAAACTCATTTTCCCTTACAGTCACTGCTCTCCCGGAGATTCCTCCTGCCACCTCTCTGTGAAAGAAGTATTGATTGAGTGATAAAGCAAATCCAGTTACATGGCTGTAGTGATCTCATTTCACAAAAGAGTCTGGAGAAAGAAATGTATCCTTAGAGTAAACTTCAGATCACTTAAGAATTTTGAAATCCTGAAATGCCAACCAAAAGAACATTTTCAGGAGAAAGGAATAGCTAAAAAGGATATGAGTCAGAATAATGTTGGAAGCCAGAAAAAGCAAAATACTCAGCCCTGGAAGAAAGACTGGATGAAGAAGGAGTAACTGTTTTTAAACTTCTTCTTCATGTTTCCAGTGTTAGGAACAAGCCATGCAATAGGATTCAAGATATTTATAAAAGTGAAACCATGACACAATTTGTTTATCCTTTTCCTCTTCCATTGTTCTTATCTTTGTCTTCTCAGTTCGAGCCTTTCAGATAACTCATTTCTAAAATCTCCTTGGCAATATTTACAATGCCTTAAACAGGCAGATTTTTTTAAAATTTTTATTCAAATTCAGGTTAGTTAACATAGAGTGCAATATTGGTTTCAGGAGTAGAATTTAGTGATTCATCACTTACATATAATGCCCAGTGCTCATCACAACAAGTGCCCTCCTTAATACCCATCACACAACCAGCCCATCCCCCATCACCTTCCCTCCATCAACCCTCAGCTTGTTCTCTATTCTTGAGTCTATTATGGTTTGTTTTCCTCTCTCTTTCTCTTTTCTTTTTTCCCCTCCTTCTCCTATGTTCAGCTGTTTTGTTTCTTAAATTCCACCTGTGAGAAAACATATGGTATTTGTTTTTCTGACTGATTTATTTTGCTTAGCATAAAACACTCTAGTTCCATTCATGTAATTG
Source organism: Ailuropoda melanoleuca (assembly GCF_002007445.2). Classification (NCBI taxonomy): domain Eukaryota; kingdom Metazoa; phylum Chordata; class Mammalia; order Carnivora; family Ursidae; genus Ailuropoda; species Ailuropoda melanoleuca. The sequence continues at coordinate 127,817,800 of NC_048220.1, read as the reverse complement.
CAAAAGACAAGATTTCATTGTTTTTGATAGCTGAGTAATATTCCATTGTGTGTGTGTGTATATATATATATATCTATATATATATATATATACCTCTTCTTTTTTATCCATTCATCAGTCGATAGACATTTGGGCTCTTTCCATATTTTGGCTATTGTTGATAATGTTGCTATAAACATTGGGGTGCATGTACCCTTCCAAATCTTTATGTTTGTATCCTTTGGGTATCTAGCAGTGCAATTGCTGGATTGTAGGGTGGTTTTATTTTTAACTTTTTGGGGAATCTCCATACTGTTCTCCAGAGTGGGCACACCAGTTTTCATTCCCACCAGCAGCATAAGAGGGTTCCCCTTTCTCTATAACCTCACCAACACCTGTTGTTTCTGATGTTGTTAATTTTATCCATTCTGACAGAGCTGAGGTGGTATCTCATTGTGGCTTTGATTTGTATTTCCCTGATCATGAGTGATGTTGAGCATCTCTTAATGTGTTTGTTAGCTTTCTGGATGTCTAAAAGTGCCTATTCATGTCTTCTGCCCATTTCCTAACTGGATTGTTTGTTTTTTTGGGTGTTGAGTTTGATAAGTTCTTCATAGATTTTTGATACAAACCCTTTATCAGATATGTCATTTGCAAATACCTTCTCTCCCATTCTGTAGGCTGCCTTTTAGTTCTGTTGATTGTTTCCTTCACTGTGCAGAAGTTTTTTCTCTTGATGAAGTCCCAATAGTTCTTTATTGCTTTATTTCCGTTCCCTCTGATGATGTGTCTAGTGAAAATTTGCTACACCTAATGTCAAAGAGGTTGTTGCCTATGTTCTCCTCTATGATTTTGGTGGGTTCCTGTCTCATGTTTAGGTCTTTCATCCATTTTGAATTTATTTTTGTGTATGGTGTAAGAAAGTGGTCGAGTTTTATTCTTCTGTATGCTGCTGTCTAGTTTTTCTAATACCATTTGTTGAAGAGACTGTGTTTTTTGCATTGAATAGTCTTTCCTACTTTGTCAAAGATTAGTTGGCCATATAGTTGTGTGTCTATTTCTGGGTTTTTTATTCTGTTCCATCAACCTATGTATCTGTTTTTGTGACAGTACCATACTGCCTTGATGACTATAGCTTGGTAATATGGCTTGAAATCTGGAATCATGATGCCTCCAGTTTTGTTTTTCAGGCTCTTTCATCATTCCATACAAAGTTTAGGATTGTTTGTTCTAGTTCTGTGAAAAAAGCTGGTGATATTTTGATGGGGATTGCATTGAATGTGCAATCAAGATTGCTTCAGGTAGCGTAGACAGTTTAACCATATTTGTTCTTACAATCCATAAGCATTGAATGTTTTTCCTTTTTTTTTGTCATTTTCAATTTCTTTCATAAGTGTTCTATAGTTTTCAGAGTACAGACATTTACCTATTTGGTTAGGCTTATTCCTAGATGTTTTATTGTTTTTGGTGGAATTGCAAATAGGATCAATTCCTTGATTTCTTTTTCTGATGCTTTGTTATTAATGTACAGAAATGCAATAGATTTCTATATGTTGATTTTGTATCTTGCGACTTTGCTGAATTCATGTATCAGTTCTAGTAGTTTTTTGGTGGAGTCTTGTCTTGTTCCTGACTGTAGGGGACAGGGTCTCAGTTTTCTCCATTGAGGATGATATTAGCTGTGGTTCTTTTGTATATGGCCTTTATGATTTGAGATATTTTCCATCAATCCGTACTTTGTGGAGGGTTTTAATCAAGAATGGATGCTATACTTTGTCAAACACTTTTTCTGCATCAGTTGAGAGGATCATATCATTCTTATCCTTTTCTTTTATTAATGTGGTGTATCATATTGATTGATTTGCAAATATTGAACCAGCACAGCAATAAATCCCACTTGATCATGGTGAATAATTCTTTTAATGTACTGTTGAATCCAATTTGCTAGCATCTTGTTGAGAATTTTTTGCATCCGTGTTCCCAGGGATATTGGCCTATAATTCTCCTTTTTAGTGTAGTCTTTCTTTGGTTTGGGAATCAAGATAATGCTCGGCTGGCAGGATGAATTTGGAAGTTTTTCTTCCATTTCTATTTTTTGGAGCAGTTTGAGAAAAATAGGTATTAACTCTTCTCTAGTCTGGTAGAATGTCCCTGGGAAGCCATCTGGCCCTGGACTTTTGTTGGTTGGGAGATTTTTGATTACTGATTGAATTTCTTTGCCAGTTATGGATCTGTTCAAATTTTCTATTTCTTCCTGTTTCGGTTTTGGTAGTTTGTGTGTTTCTAGAAATTTTTTTCATTTCTCCAGATTGCCCAGTTTGTTGGGATATGATTTTTCATAATATTCTTTCATAATTATCTGTATTTCTAAATGAGTCTCTTGTAGGCAGCATATAGATGATATCCCATGTCTTTTGATTGGAGCGTTTGTCCATTCACATTCAGAATGAATATTGAAAGATATGAATTTAGTGCCATTGTGTTACCTGTAAAGTTGGTGTTTCTGTTAATGTTCTTTGTTCCTTTTTATTCTTTGTTGCTCTTGGTCTTTTTCTCCCCACACAAAGAGTCCCCCTTAATATTTCTTGCAGGGTTGGTTTAGTAGTCAGGAACTCCTTTATTTTTTTTTTGTTTGTCTGGGAAACTCTTTATCTCTCCTGTATTCTGAATGATAGCCTTGCTGGGTAAAGTATTCTTGGCTGCATATTTTTTTTTCATTCAGCACATTTAATATATACTGCCACTCTCTTCTGGCCTGCCAAGTTTCTCCCGCTGCTTTCAGGATTCTTTCTTTGTCTGTGTATTTTGTGAATTTAACTAAGATATGCCTTGGTAATGGCTAGCTTTTGTTGAATTTAATGATAGTTCTCTGTGCTTATTGGATTTTGATATCTGAATCCTCCCCCAGATTAGGGAAGCTTTCAGCTATAATTCCCTCAAATAAATGTTCTGCCCCTTTTTCTCTCTCTTCATCTTCCGGGACTCCTATGATATGAATGTTATTATGTTTTTAATAAATTTTAATAAATTTAATAAATTTTAATAAATTCCCTACATCTACCTTTGTGATCCATTATCTTTATTTCTCTCTTCTTTTCATCTTCAATATTTTCCATAATTTTACCTTCTATATCATTGATTCATTACTTTGCTTCATCCATTCTCATTGTTATGATATTCTTTTGGGTTTGCATCTTGGTTATAGCATTTTTAATTTCAGCCTGACTAGATTTTACTTCTTTTATATCTGTAGTAAGTTATTTTCTAATGCTTCCTATGCTTTCTTCAAGCCCAGCTAGTATTCTTATAATTGTTGTTTTAAATTCTAGTTCAGATATCTTACTTATAATCTGTATTGATTAAGTCCCTGGCTGTCACTTCTTCTTGGTCTTTCTTTGGGGGTGAATTCTTACTTCTTATCATTTTGGAGGTCAAAAAGAAAAAAAAAGTGAAATAAAATAAATAAATAAATAAATAAATAAATAAATAAATAAGTAAAGCTAGATCCTAGGTGTGTTTGGCTTGCTTGTAAGGAGAAGCTTGATAGAAAAAAGAAAATAAAGGATAAAAAATTAAAAATAATTAAAAAAATAAAATAATTGCTCTTTCTGTATCCAAAAAACAAAACACCAAAAAACAAGCAAACAAAAAAACCCCCCCAAAATTAGATCTTCTTTCCCCTAGAACTGAAATTTTGCAATACTCTATGATCAGTAGACTTGGTGTGTGCAAGGCGTTTGTCCTGGTCTTTCTTCTGGGGGAGGCGCCTGCTGCTCTGATTCTCAGGTGGACTTTCTCTAGTGGAGATGTACCTAAAGGGTGGGGGGGGAGGGTAGGGCTTGGTGTAAGCAGTTCTGGTCTCTATTTGGTGGCATTTTTTTCCCTCTCACTGACGTCAGCCTGTTGGTGGGTGTGGGGTGAAAATGTCTTTGTCTTGATCTCTTGTCTCCAGAAAGGGGAGCTTGAGCCCACCACTCTTCAGGAAGCCCTCACAGATGAACAATGATCCCTCCTGTGTCCCCAGCTTCCATCAGATCCCCATATTCACGCTGTCTTTGTTCAAGCTGTCTGCCTGCCAGGCATGGCAGCATTCCTGTATTTTATTTCAGGCGTGGCTGGATTTCAAAGCCCTATACTTCAGAGACCCTGCTGCATGGACCCAGGCTGATCCTCTGGAGGAGGGGTTTGCTGCACTGTGGCTGGTAGCAGCTTGTCCCAGAAAATGGTCCTGCGACTGCACAAGTTCAGAGTTTAGGAAAATCGTAACGCACAGAGGATAACAGTTTGCTGGCCTCAGCCTCTGTCTCAGTTCCTATGCTGGTGAATGGGGCAATTCAATGGTTCCCACAGGGTCTTTTGCCTGCAGAGTGGCCAGATCACCTCTACCAAATGCATTCCAAGTAGGGGAAGCACTTCTCCCCCATGCAACCCAGGGGACTCACAGACCATGGCTGCCCACTCCCAGGGCAGTCCCCTCCTTCCCCCACCAAAGCACTACTCAGTTCACAGGCCTGATCCTGGAGATGGTGCTGACTTCTGAAACTTCAGACTCTGCACTCCGCTATTTATAAAGAACTGGCAATATTTAAACTCTCTCCTCTTTCCCAGTCGATGTTTTAGGAAACAGTTTTCTTGTACAGTGCCCTGCACATGCTTTCACTCCCCCACCCCTTTCTCATTCTTTCTCTGCCCTCTCTCCGAAATCAGGGCTCCTTCCCCTCCACAGTGCCTGTAGCTCTTTTCTCACCCAAATCAACTCTCCACAGCTCCTACCTTCCACAGGTCTTTTTTTAATCTGCTTGTAGATGTGCAGCTTTTTTCTCTAAGACCTTTGATTGATTTCTTGGGTGTTCACAATGATTGGATATTTATCTAGCTGTGTTAGAGAGAGGAGGCAAGCTTACGATCACCCCACTTCTCCTCTGCCATCTTAACCCTCTCTTCAAACATGCAAATTTAATTAAAAAGTAATTGTAGCATCCAGACTTGCCTTGGATAGAGATGGTGTAACGGGATTGAGAGGAATGATTTATTTATTTGTTTGTTTATTTATTTTAAAGATTTTATTTATTCATTTGAGAGAGAGACAGCCAGCAAGAGAGGAAACACAAGCAGGGGGAGTGGGAGAGGGAGAAGCAGGCTCCCCACTGAGCAGGGAGCCCGATGTGGGACTCGATCCCAGAACGGCCGGGATCACACCCTGAGCCAAAGGCAGACGCTTAATGACTGAGCCACCCAGGCACCCCTGAGAGGAATGATTTAATATGAAGCTAAAGACTCTATGATTGGGGAACTACCAGAAGGGAAAGGAACTCTGGCAACAATCAAGTAATCCAATTTTGGTATCTAGGACTAAGAGTAAGGTCAAATGTTGCAGAAGATCCTTAATGTTGAGAGAAAGGCAGAGTCCAGATCAGCAAAATATCATACACAAGACAAGTCAGATTATGAGAGTAATGGTAGGGATGGTATTGATTGAGTGAATGAAGGAAATAAGAAGACAATGACCAACAGTTGATTAGGCAAAAAGAAAAAAAAATCAAAATAAAGAAGAAAAGCAATGATCCAATGACTCAAGTCATGTTCTTAAACTTGCACTTATCTGTATAATATGCTCAGGTTAGAGCCATATCTCCTCTTCAGTAAGTGATGAAATCAGAGTTTAAGAAGAAATAATGATATTGTCTTTATCTTAAACATCTGAAAATAATCCAACCCCATCATAATGGCATTCTTTTTATTTTCCAATTCACTTTATCGCTTTCCTTAACTCTTTGCTGGAACTGTCAGATGTTCAACATCAGTAGTCATTAGGAAAATGCAAATTAAAACCATAATTGCAATATCAATTCACACCTATTAGAATGGGAATCATCAAATAGATGAGAGATAACCAGTGCTGATGAGAATATGGAGATAAGGGTACTCTCATGCACTGTTGGTTGGATTCTAATTTGGTATGGGCACATGGGAAACAGTATGGGGGATCCTCAAAAAATTAAAAGTAGAACTACCATATAGTTCAAGAATTCCACTTCTGGGAAAATATACAAAGGAAACAAAAACATTAACTTGAAATTATATCTGCACCCCCATGTTCGTTGAAGCCTCATTTACAATGGGCAACACATGGAAACAACCCAAGTGTCCATCATTTGATGAATGCTTAAAGGAGTTTATTATATATATAATATAATATTACATATGTATAATGGATTATCCATTGATAAAACATGAGTAATCCCTACCATTTACAACAACTTGAATGAGCCTTGAAGGCAATATGCTAAATGAAATAAGTCAGACAGAGAAAGACAAATACTGTATGATCTGCATTATATGTGGAATCTTAATAAAGAAAAAGAAAAAAAAAAACCCTCCTAGAAAGAGATCAGACTTGTGGTTTCCAAAGGCAGAGGGTGGAGAAAGGGGAACTTGGAGGAATGTGGTCAAAAGGTACAAACTCCAAGTTATAAGTACTACAGATGTAATGCACAACACGATGACTATAGCTAACACTGCTGTATGGTATGCAGGAAAGTTATTAAATGAGTAAATCCTATGAGTTCTTATCACAAGGAAGAATTTTTTTCTTTTCTTTTTTGTCTTTTCTTTTCTATTCTTTTCTTTCTTTTCTCTTCCTTTTGTATCTATATGAGAAGAGTGATGTTAGCTGAACCTATTATAGTGATCATTTCACAATATATATAAACCAAGCCATCATGCTTTATGCCTTAAACTCATACAGTGATGCATGTCAATTATTTCTCAATAAGATTAGAAAAAAAATACCTGGGAATAAATCTGATGGGAGACATGCATGATCTCTATTAATTTTTTTTAAAAATATGAATTATTAAAAAGAAATAAAAGATTAAAATGTTTATGAAGTCTATGAATCAGAACTCAATATTGTAATGGTAAAACTATTCTCCAAATTAATCTAGAGATTCAAAAAAATCCCAAATAAATCCCAGAAGGGTTTTTGTTTTTGCTTTTTTTTTTTCACAAATAGAATTGGTGACTGCAGAATCTACATGGCAATGTAAAGGGATATTACACTATCCATGACAATATAGAAATCCAACAGATTTAGAGGACTTTCTCTACTAACTGGTAAGACATGCTTCAAATTACAACAAATTAAGATTGTAAAGTACTGGGGCAAGAAGAGACAATATACAACAATATACAACAGAAATCAAAGTCCAGAAATAGACCAATAGATTTATAGACATATGGGTTACAGCACATGTGGGCATTGTAGAGCAGTCTGGAAAGGATAATCTTTTCAAAGTATGATGTTCTATCAATTGCATATTTATATGTCTATAAAGAAATATATAAAAATTAGCAGCCACATAACAGATAAATAATTATTTTTGAGAAATTATAAATCTGAATGTGAAAGGTAAATCAAAACCTTCAAGAAAATAAATTAGGAAAATAATTTCATAATCCTGAGATAGGGAAAGATGACTTAAGTGAGACAAAAAGTCACCAACTGTAAATAAAAATATAGTACATCATACTACATCAAATTAAAGAATTTCTTTCCATTCATGAATAAACATCATTAGGAGAGGAAAAAAGCCAGTGCATTTCACTTGTATTGTCATAGAGAATTAATGTTATATTTATATAAAAGAATAGAGTACAGAAATCAAAATGGAAAAGTGAGTTTGCACAATCACGTGGATCTCAAAACATATTAAGTTAAAAATCAGATGCAATGGAAGGCACACTGAATATTTCCACATGTATATTAAATAAAGCAAACAGGCAAAACACCTAGGTAATAGTTCCTTTGGGGATGGGAAGAAGAGGTAGATATTGGGAAAGACAAAAGGGAGTCTTCAATGTTGTTGGCATTGATCTATCTATTACTTGAGCTAGGTGATGGTTAAATGTTAATACTTCTTTTATTACAACTTATTTAATTCTACACATAATGGCTTTTAACACTTTTTTTATGTTATACTTCAAAAAAACTAAATTAATAAAATACCTAGACACTACTATATTCCACATACTCTTGTGTGTCCCTTTACACGTAGTAACTCATCTACTTCTCACCAATATATGAGGCAAACATTATTTTAAATAATGTTTCTTTTAAAGATTAAAACATAATTAAAATTATTAAATAAGACAGAATATTTAAATAGCTTAATGAGGAAGGTGCTGATCTAGGATGTGAATCTAGATAGCTGGCTTCAAAATCCATATTATTAATTAGAATATTATTCAAATTCAAGTTTTGCATAGGTGAACTTTTTTCAATCTCCAATGCAACAGTGTTCCATCTCCCATGACTCCCAAGTCTGAAATAACTCATTACTGGAGAAAGGTTTTATTTATTTATTTTTTCAATTTTTTTTAATTTAAGATTTTTTATTTATTTTTTTGACGGAGATAGAGACAGCCAGCGAGAGAGGGAACACAAGCAGGGGGAGCTGGAGAGGAAGAAGCAGGCTCATAGCAGAGGAGCCTGATGTGGGGTTCGATCCCATAACGCCGGGATCACGCCCTGAGCCGAAGGCAGATGCTTAACCACTGTGCCACCCAGGCGCCCCTACTGGAGAAAGGTTTTAAGATCATCATTCCCTCAGTCTATTCCACCCACATATATGCAACACATTGTGTTTACACATGCTTTTTGCTTTTTTATAACAGTATCTCAAATATGTTATTTTAATATGTGAGTTTAAATGATTTTTCCAGAGTCACTAATCACAGTATATTTGAAGAATTATTATTTTTGTTTTTAAAAATCAACATAAGGAGAATATGTCCTGAGAGTACTAAATTTCAAAATTCAGTGCATTACGTAGTAAAGAAAAAATGGTTGATTCTCTTTCCTAATAACTCCATTTATTAAACAGACTACATACAGATAAATCTAGTTACTACGCTACACTAAATTATTTGGTGGATTGGTGATTCATGGAAGTTCTGGGGTTAATAATATGGACCACACTATTTTTCCATTTCAAAGTACAAATATATTTTAGTTTTTACATATCTGTGTTTATAGCATACTTGTGTAATTTCAGAAAGAAAAAAGGCATCTTTTATGACCTCATTTGTATTTTGAGAAGAAAGGGCTAAACAATTTTAAGGATAAGTCCCTGTGATTTTAGGCTTTCTAGAATCAAGACATCATGTGAATGTAGTTTCAGCAAGTTGACACAAGGTGGAGTTTATATTAAATTAATAACACTTGACTTGCAGGCCAAATTTTTACGTACTTTGATTTTCAAAAAATCCCCTGACAACCATTCTTCAAATATTTAATCATTTTTGATTTATTAAAACTTAACTTTTAAAACAGCAATAATTAACATCATTATAATTAGCTTATTTCAGAGAAAAATAAAAGTATAAAAAATAACTAAATGATTAATTCCCAGCAGAACCTATTCACAGCATTTCAAATTATCTCTGTGATCCTGCCAAGATATTTCACATCTTTGTGACTCTCTTGGGGTAGAGTTAAATTAGAGTTTTAAAAAGATATTTCATAGAAGAATTATTTTGAAGGAAAAAAATACACATACAAATAAATATAGATGCTTTGGTTGAATTGAATTGGTTGTAGGGTCTAGTTGATCTTCCACCTAACATAATGTTCCAAATCACACTGTTGAAACCGAATTTCTACACAAATGTTCTAAAAAGCACTGCTTTCCTCCTTTCCCTGCAGCCCTCTGTTTTTGTAAGATCGCTGTCACTCAAATCTCACGACTTTGGCATCATCTTGGGCCTCTTAAAAAAAAAAAAAAATTCCTGATGCCTGGGTTCTACCTTAGGTCCAAGTAAAACTGATTCTGTGCAAATGGACCCCAAACATTTTTATTTTGAAAACACTGTCCTGTAATTTATGGGCAGAAAGTGTTGAGAACCACTATATGCATAGCTATAATTCTCAATTCTTCTAGAAGTCTGACTTTTTGCAAATCTTCATAAATGACTTCAGTAATGACTACATTGGCAGATGTAAACCATCTGATGATATAGAGAGAAGATCATATCTCTTATGCTATTTATGCCTCAATTTGGAATTCTGAAAGGTTTAGCTAAGATTGTGACCATCCATGCCCAAGTAAGCCATGCCAATAGCCATGTCAATCATAGTAAGGAAGGGCTGAAATGCAAGGCTTTAACAGAGACAAAATTGACAATTCTTCCTTTCTACTCCAGTTTCATGTAGATGCCACATATGCAATTATTTAATTTCACTATAATGTCCTGCTCCCTATTCTTTTCCAGAAAGATTTTTAGAATCCAATTTAAATTCAGTAAAAACAATTCAATCACCGTTTTTTTCTATTTAGGCTATTTTTCAAGACAAAATTATAAGAACATATATATATTGTATATAAACAATAAATGTTGGCTTTAATCAGGAAATATTAAGCAAATTTCTTCATATTGGATCATATTTTTCTCCTCCTTTCCATTTTCAAGTGAAAACTACTTTCTGAAAATAAAATTGCCCTTAAATATATCGGAAACATTACAAATTGAATAACTATGAAAGAATAATAAAATCAAATGTCAAAATGTTAAGTGATATTATTCACACTCACATATAACAATATTAATATAATATATTAACCTTAATTATAATAATTTTAAATTATGAGCCATGGTTCATGGCTTGCATTTTAAATTTGCATTTTAAAATACTCACTTTTTAAGTTTTTCAAACACATAGAACATTTCCCTTAAGATAACATTGTGTATAAATTCATTATACCAGTTCTATTTCAGATGTGCATAAAATAAATCACAAAGAGGACTGATTTTGGAAGTTATAAGTAGTAGAAAGTAAGGCATTGAAATCAGATTTTATGTTGCCTGATGCAAAGATTATACTGTGGAATTTGTCCTTCTTTATAAATTAGTACAAGCTCCTCCTTCCCAAATTGAATACTTTAGTTTGTATTTTCTACAAACAGGAATACTATCTTACATAATCACATTATGACCACTCAGTATCAGAAAATTAACATTGATATATTACTACTATCTAATGTTTGGACCCTATTTAAGTTTTAACACTTGTTCTTACAATGCTCTTTATAGCAAAATGATCCAGTTCAGAATGAAGCTTCCATAGAGTTGACATACGTTTTTGTGCTCTTTCAGTGTTGAGCAGTTTCTCCCTTTCACTTTGATTTACATGACCTTGACATGGATGATTACAAGTCACTTTGTAGAATATTCCTCATTTTGAGTTTGTTTTTTATTTTCTCATGGTTGAATTCAAATTCAAGGTGTGCTTCTTGGTGGGAATATAGCAAAGTGATTCTGCATTCTCTTTACATCTTCTCAGGTAATGTGTGCTTTTGATTTATCCTGATGATACATTGACCACTGACTTGATTAAGGTGGGGTCAGCCAAGCTTCTCTACCAATTTTTCTTAAGTACTTTGTAGTGAGGTTCTTTGAAACGATGTGCATAGCTCATATCTAATCAATCTTTCAATAAATTATTTATTTATATCTATATGGACTCATAGTTTTCTCTTTTACTCAATAGGTTAATAATCCCTTTAGTCCAATAATTAGTTTCACACTCAGACTGTCAGCAATTTGAGCTTTCAAGATGCTTCCATTATTCTTTGAGCATTTTCCTTCTTTTTGGCACACTACGTTCCAGGATCATCTTATAATTTCTTGCTCCAGCCCTGGAATAAGCTATATCTCCAGAATTCTTGATTCTTTTCAATGGAGAATGGTACTAACAACCAAAATCTGGAGAGTGAATGTCCTCATTGCTCCCCTCAGGTGCTCATTCTCTGTCTTTATAGATAGACGATAGATAGATAGATAAATGTATTTGTGTATTTATATGTGTATACATAGCAGATATATATAATATAAAAAAATTACAATTATAAATATCTACATACATAAATACATTTATGTACATATTTATTTCTACTTATTGAAAATCATTATTTCATTATCAGTGCATCCAATTTCAATCCAGTATCAGCATTCAGACTTCTTTATTCACATTCTGTATTGTAACTCATTCTCTGACATTGAAAAATCTGCCTCCTGGTTTTTTTTTTTTAAGTTTATTTATTTGATCAGTCCTTTCTGTGTAACCAACCTCTCATCTCCACCACCTTCTTTTTAGTACAGATTCCCCCTCACCATGACTTCCTGAACCAAATTTTTTTTTTCTTTCTGATCCTTAATTATATAACAAATAAAGAGAAGGAAAACAACCAAAAAACAAATAAATGCCCCAAATCTTGCATTGTTGCAATGTTTCATGTTTATTCCAGTATTCTCTTTCTCAGAAAACTGAAACAATTCATATTACATGACAGAGGTAGAGCAAATGATTTCTGTGCTGATAAAAGATCTAAGAATTTTACCTTAACTTAGATATGTTTTCTGGGAGTTCTGAAGATATTTCTATCATCTAGTTGTCAGTCCTGAGCATATTATGACACTCAGCCTGTCATCTTTTAACTATAAAGCTCATTCATTCACTCGTGCATTCAACAAATGCTTACTGACCTTGTACTCAACATTGGAGATGTAGGGGGGAGTAAAATTATTCATGATCCCTTTCCTCTTGCACCTTATCTTTCAGTAGTGAAAAACAAAAACAAAAACAAAAAAAGGAGTGGGAAACAAATGGTAATATTTCATGCAGCGCATCATGGAGGAAGCAGTTTTTTCTGAAAACAAATGTCTAAGAAGACGACATTTGAACTTAATTGTGTAGGGACAACTTCTCTAAAACAGTAATATTTAAGCGGATAAATAAGACTTAAGCAAGAGATTCCAATGTGAGGAAAGGGTAGGATGGCAGGAGAAAAAAGTCCTGGAGCAGGACATGACTGAAAGACACAAGTTTGGATTCAATATAACCAGAAACTGGGATGAAATTACAGGAGGTTGGAGGTACAGTAGAAGTTGAAGAGGCTGTATCTTGCCTACTATGGAAGATCTGAAAATCACTGATGTATTTCCATAGTAAGGAAGGGACATAATTAGATGTATACTTTATAAATAAAACTCTGAGATTCTGTGCAGAATAGATGACAGAGTAGTTTAGTGTAGTCCAACAAAAACCAAATGATGACCTGCATTGTCAAATCTTGTTTTGTTTTGTTCAAGGATTTAATAGACATTATTTTTTAGAGCATTTTTAGATTCACAGAAAACTTGAAGATACAGAGATTTCCCACATACCCCCCCAGCCCCTACACATGTATATATTCCCCCTATTATTAGTATTGCCCAACAAAGTAGTACATTTGTTGAAACTGATGAACTTACATTGACACATCATTATCACTCAAAGTCCATAGTTTACTTTAGGCTTAACTCTTGGTGTTGCACATTCTATGGGTTATGTGTATAATGACATATATCTATCACAGTAGTATTGTATGAGTACTTTCACTGTGCTCTGCCCTCTCTTCCCCAACCCCTGGTAACCACTGATCTTTTTTCTGTCTTCATAATTTTATTCTTTTCAGGATGTTTGATATTTGGAATTACATAGTCATACAGCCTTGTCGGATTGGCTTCTTTCACTTAGTAATACACATTTAAGTTCTCTCCATGTCTTTTTGTGGCTTGATAGCTCATTAATTTTTAGTCCTGAATGTTATTCTATTGTCTGGATGTACCACAGTTATTTGTCTATTCACCTACTGAAGGGTACTTGTTTCCTTCCATCTTTTGGCAACTAGGAATAAAGCTGCTATAAATGTGTATGTACCAATTTTTGTGTAGACACAGTTTTCACTACCTTTTTTTGTAAATATACTTTTATTGGAATGCAGCCACCCTCATTTTTGTAAGTACTACTTTATCACTATAATGACAGAGTTCAGTAGTTGCCACAGTAACCCTGTGATTCATAAAGCCTAAAATATTTATTATGTGGGTGTTAATAGAAAATGTTTGTTGACCACTAGTTTTGGCAAGAAAATAATAGCAACTGTGACCAAGGTTTTGGTATTATACATGGTAGTATCTGGACAGTGTTGAGATCTAAGTTGGCAATCAGGTTGAAAAGAGAAAAGGAAGATGGTTCCTAATTTTCCAGTTTTAGGTATAGATGGATTGTGGTCTTTTTTACTGTGATGTAAAAACTGTGACTAGTATTAGGCTTTGTTAGCTTTTTTACCCTTCTGCTATAACTAAGTACCATAACTGTGTTGGCTTACAAAAACATAAATTAATTATCTAACAATGCTATAGGTCAGAAGTTTTATGTGGGCCTCACTGGGCTAAAATTTAGGTGTCAATTAAACTGTATTTTTATTCAGAGGCCCTATAAGAGAATCTGTTTCATTGCCTCCTTTAGTTCCAGACCATTTTCATCCTTTTTTCCCCTTTTAATTGAATGGAAATGAGCATTACTAGTTGCATATTATAGGTTAGAAAAAATACTAGATGCTTTACATAAGTTGTCTCATTTAGTTGTCAAAGCAACTCAGTGAAATGGACGTTACTTTTACCATTTTAAAATTGAAAAATTGGGGCTTAAAACCACCCAAAGTTCTTCCCACAACCCTTTTGATGAACTAAACTTCAAACCTATGCTTATTAGTAAGAATATGAATTACAGAAATGTAATAGTTATGCATTTCTCCTTTTCATTATGACCTGCATATTACTATAACTATTGCTATACTTAAAGCAACAATGTTGTAAATTTCTGACTATTCTTTTACAGTCGCATCTTTCTCATATTTTGACCTAGACAGGAAAGGTTCTTAGCTTTTAAGGACTCGTGATTATGTGCGCCCACCTGGATAATCCAACATGTGTCCCCATCTCAAGATCCTTAATCTTCATCATATCTGCAAAGTCCCTTTTTCCATATGGCATATTCATAGATTCCAAGGATTAGTATGTGGTCATTTGGGGAGTTCACTCTGAAATGCCCCTAGGACCTCTAAGCAGATGTAACTAATAAGCAGGTTTATCTTTTTAATAACAGCTTTAAGGAGATATAATTCATATACCATACAATTTTTCCCACTTAAATTGTACAAGTCAATATTTGTGCAAACATTACCACAATATAGTTTTAGGACATTTTCATCACACCCAATACAAATCCTGTAACCATTAGCCATCAATTCCTACCCTCCTCCTTTCCCTTAGCACTGATAAAATTTCGATCTCTACAGAATTGCCTATTTGTGAATCCATTTCATGTAAATGGATCACACAATATGATTTTTGGTGATTGGATTCTTTCACTTTGAATAATGTTTTCAAAGTACATCCATATCGTGGATGTGTCAATACTTCATACT
Organism: Ailuropoda melanoleuca; assembly: GCF_002007445.2. Classification (NCBI taxonomy): domain Eukaryota; kingdom Metazoa; phylum Chordata; class Mammalia; order Carnivora; family Ursidae; genus Ailuropoda; species Ailuropoda melanoleuca. The sequence goes on along the minus strand of NC_048220.1, from coordinate 127,802,510 downwards.
TATTGCTAAATAATATACCATTGTATGGATATACCAAATTTGGTAGGCAGTTGGGTTGTTTCCACTATTTAGCTATCAGGAATCATGTGATTATAAACATTTATTTTGGCATGGACATTCATTTTTATTTATCTTGAGTATATACTTAGGAATAAAATTACAGAGACAGACAATAATTCTATGATTACTATTTCGAGGGACTCCTGAACTGTTTTCCAAAGTGTGTGCACCATTGTACAATCCAGCAAGGCAAACGGGTTCAAATTTTCCACATTCTCACAAACACTTGTTTTTGTCTATCTTTAATTTTGGTCATCTGAGTGGGTGTAAATTGGTATCTCATTGCGGTTTTGATTTGCATTTCCCTGATTACTAAATATATCAGGCACCTTTTATGTGCTTATCAGTCACTTGCATATATTCTTTAAAGATATACCTATTCAAATCCTTTGCCCTATTTCAAAATTGAGTTGTCTTCTTATTGTTTAGATATAAATAAATTGGCATAAATATAAGGCCTCATTTCTGGACTTTCAATTCTGCTCCATTGAGCTATACATTTACATTTATGCTAGCAATGCACTGGCTTCTTTATTCTAGATTTGAGGTAGGTTTTGAAATCAGGACGTGTGAGTCATCAAACTTTGTTTGTTCTATATTTTCAAAATAGTCTTGGCATTCTTCGTCCCTGAATTTCTCTAGGAATTTTAAAATCATCTTGTCAGTTGCTGTAAAAAAAGTCAACTCTATTTTTATTGGGGTTGTGTTGAATTTGTGGATCATTTCAGGGTGTATAACCATCTCATATTAAGTCTCCTTATTGATGAACATGGGATATCTTTTCATTTATTTAGATCTTTTAAAATTTTTGTTAACAATGCTTTGGAGTTTTAAAGTAGAGATTTTGCATTTCTTTTAGTTAAATATATTCTAAAGTATTTTTAAAAATACTAGTATAAAGAAATTATTTTGTTTATTTCATTTGGGGACTATTCCTTTTTAGTGTATGGCATACAACTGATTTTGGTATATTGATGTCATGTTCTGCAATCTTGTTGAACTTGTTTATTAGTTCTATTAAATTTTTAGAGTATTTCTTAGGATTTTCTGTATACAAGGTCATGTCATTTACAAATAGAGAGAATTTTACTTCTTTCCAAACTGGATAGCATGCATGCATGCATTTATTCATCTATTGCCTAACTGCTCTGGCTATAACCTCTAGTAAAATGCTGAATAACGGTGATGGGAGAGGAATCCTTGTCTTATCCTTGATCTTAGGGAGAAATTCAGTCTTTTAGCATCAAGTATGCTATTTGCTGTGTGTATTCCTTAGATGTCTTTTATAAGATTGAGGAAGTTCCCTTCCATTCCTAGTTTGTTGAGTGTCTTTGTCAAAAAGATAGTTGATACTGTTAGTCTGTATAAATCTTCTTCAAGAAGCAAAAACCATCATATAAAATAGTGGAATTTGGATCTGTGGGAACAAATGAAACATACTCAGCATAGTTGACTACTTTTGTTCCTCATTACTCAATTGCTGGGAATGGCCAGCAATCCTTGTACCGATGGATGAGAGATTACTCCAAACTTTGGGGTGAAAGAGAGAAGGCAAGGGAGTCTACGCTCAGAGATGAAGACCCTTCGCTCTTCTTTGCTCCCGCTTTTATTGGTCCTTCAGAATAATCACAAATCCTTATCACTGTTTCTCAAGCACGTGATGCATGACAAGGGGTCTTACTGGAACTAGGAGGAGCTGTTTAATGGAAAGATACAATATGCTAATCTGTGTGTTCTATGAGTTCTGCTAAACATAGCCTAAGGGACAATGCATACATCTCTTTTTTTTGTCAGCCCACATCCATTCTTTTATTTAATTTGAGTGTAGTTGACACACAATGTTACATTGGTTTCAGGTGTGCAACAAGTGATCCAGCAAGTTTATACCTTATGCTGTGCTACATCTCTTAGATCACAGGGTGGCTGTTTGGCTAAGAGCATTCCAATGGCAGAGTGGTCACACATTCAGAAGGCATACGCCCTTCTCTAAAACCTTCCCTAGCCCCCAGCAGCCTCTGTGTTACATTTTAGCAAGTAAGGTATTATGGATAATTTCATGCTCTACATTAATCCCAACACTCAATTTTATCCTTTTTCAAGGTGATGTACATTGTGTTCTGAACATAGAAGAACAACAAAGTCCCATTTTAAGATAATGTCAAATTTATCACCATTCACCTGAAATCTAAATTATTATGTATCATCACAGTTGTTCACATAAAACAGCAAGATATATGAGAGGAGATGGACTACAAAAATACTATAGAAAAGCTTGATCCCCACTGTCGTAGTGCATCTTGAAAACTATGTCAAAAATCAAAACTACTTTCTTACATCAGTAATCTCATATTCCCTTTACTTTATCTCAGCAGATGACTGAACTGGATCCTTCATCTAAGGATGAATAAATCTTTTCCTTTATGATCTAAATCCTTAGGGAATATATACTGGATTGTCATAATGTTCCACTGAGGAGTGCTATTGGACAAAGAAGTCTTAATAGGCATCCCAGTGAATCTCTGAAGGACATCAACATCCATAATCTTGAAAAGCTAGAGGCCATTTCCCAGGCATAGAGATATTTAGGAGGTGTCTTTGCTTGACTACCTAAAATCAATTATTAATTTTTATACACCAGAACCATTTTTTTGGTGACAGTCAGATTGATTTTAGTTAGGATTAGGTGGCCCATGATCTTTTTTTCTTCCTGAGCCAGACATCCAGAGTCAGAGGGTTTTTCCCCTAGGCTAAATAGTAGGGCTTGTGTTAAGTCCTATTGAAGACAATTGTTTTCTTCTTTGTCCTAAACCTTGATCTGATAAATCCTACTGCAGATGGTGCATGGTTACTTTGTTGCAATCTGACTGCTCATGTGTTAGTTCATATATCCAGGATCGAGTGCAGAAACATAGATTTAGGAAAGACACTGTGTCCCAACTTGGATATTAGAAGAGGAAGCATGGCTTATAGTACAATATAAATATGTTTAGTTTGATGTTTTCAGAGTGATATATTTGGAAATATAATTGTTATGATGATCCCTAAGACAAGGCTTCCCTCAATCCGGCAGCATTGCGACCTCTAGTTTCCTGTAAGAATCTGGTTACAGTTAAGAAACTATTCTCATTGAATATCTGCCAGCTCAATGGCTCCTAGTGCTTCTGAAAATATATTCTTAGCACTTTGTTAAAGCAAACTCATGTGTCACGAGTTATCTCTCCAAGCCTCCAAGCCAGCCAGCTGAAAGAAAGACTTTAGACACCAACTGTACTACTAGTAGGGTCAGCTTATTCTAATCCTCCCTAACCTCTCTGAGTCATAGCCTATTCAAATTAAGCACTCTAAGCACCAAAACTCTTAAGGCAGATAATTATATAATTGTGAAGCAGAATGCTACATTCCCTTTGCCTCATAGGTTTTTGATAGAAAGAATACAACTTCCAACTGAGCTCTCGCTTTTCAGTCTGGAGATTATTATAGGGAAAATGTTCAGTTGCTCTAAGCATCCTCTGCATGGAAGAAACGTTTTCTATTCTTATTGGAAAAACCCTAACATTAACTCTGTTAAGTTTTACTGAGGAATGAACAGAAGCAGAACAGAAGCAGAAGAACGAGGATGCCTTGTTTCTTATTTGATTTAACACGCCCACTTGCAAGTGCTTTCTCTTCCTCCTACCTTCTGTGCTTCCGAAATTGAGGAATAATCTGACTAGACAGTACATGCCTCACAAAGTCAAACTATGTGTCTACTTCTTCCTATTAAGGCTTATCTTTTGTGCATTTCATAGAGAAATTGATTTCAAAATCTACTCCATAGTCTTTAAGTTTTTTGTTCAGGGGATATGCAGCAGTTTCATGTAGAGGGCAACAATATTTATGTAAACTTTGAGGATCCTTTACAAAAGACCTGCTTTTTCAGGGTTTTTCTGTGATGATTGCCATGACACTCATACACTATATCTTGTCTATTTTTTCCTCTTGTAATATGTTCACATGGAAGGAAATATGAATATAATATTAAGTCCATAAAACCTAAACAGTGCAGCATGGGATAAACTTCTATTTACTTGTTGATTCCTATAATAAGATATTTACCTGAAAAAATGTGTCTTAGGAGGAAAAACACCAAGTAGTGAATAAATGAACAAGCAAAATTGACAATTATCAAAACGATCCCATATTCCAGGTCATTGGGAATAACCAAGTTGCGAATTTAACAAGAGCTGATTCAGAGCAGATCTGGTTTCTTGTGATGCCATGTGACTTACTAACATCTATACCAATCGCTTTACTCAATACAGGGGATTCATGCTTTGAACCTTCATATTATTTCAATGATGAAAGCAAACAAACAAACAAACAAAAAACCTTTAGAAATTCAGCTTCCTATTCTGAGGACTAGATAGCAATAATAGGTTAATTACTCTGTCATTTTTTATTAAAGATCTGATGAAATGTCTTCCACCAGATATTTGATCAACAAACACCATCACATTCCACACAGAAATTTTAAAAAAGTTAATATATATGATATCCCACACTTCATAGCAACTAATGTTTTTGAGATGCCTCATGGAGTAGTGTAAAAGGAAAACAAACAAAGACAAAAACCCTTCTGTTTCTTACTCTACTCACAGAATACTTCTATATTCCAAACATGTGGATTTCCCATACCAAGCAATGTTCCAATTCTCAGTGGACACCAATTGCATGTCTTACAAATTTAACTCAATTCTGACACTGTCTACCTGATCCACAAGATAAGGGTTCAGCCCAACAAGCCTTGCCTCACTTCAGACACCAACTGCAAGTCCAGATTGTCATCTGTACTTCTGAACAAGGTGTTATAAATTAAGGTTTCTACGATTCTCTTTCTCAGGCTCAACAATTCACTAGAATGGCTCATAAAAATCAAAGGAAGGTTAACGTACATTTACCAATGTATTATGAAAAGATACAACTCAAAAATAGCCAGATGGAGAGACCCAGAGGGCAAGGGATGTCTCGGAGAAGCACAGAGCTTCCATGTCCTCTCCAGGCACACCATCCTCCTAAAACCTCCACATGTTCCCCAACCTGGAAGCACATTAAATCACATTGTTCAAGAATTTTTATAGAGCTTAATCTCCAGCCCCATCCCTTCTTCTTTCCCAGAGGTTGTGGATAGGGCTGAAAGTTTCAACTCTAATCACTCAGTTATTCTGATGACCGGACCCATGCTGTGACTATCCAGAGGTACTACCTTAAGCTTTTCTTTGACTAGTAATTAAGTAAACATTCTTTTCATATATTAATTGGATATTTTTACCATCTTCTATGGATTTTGTCCTTATAATTTTGACCCATTTTAAATTAGATTTTTAAATTTTTTATCATATATTTGAAGGCTTTTATAAATTGGTATTTCTAGTGTTCTCTATTAGTTGTTTTCTTTATTTACTTTTTTGCCTTTAATCTTTGGGTAGCATTTTTGTATAATAGAAAATTACTACAATTATGTATAATGAGAGCAGAAAGATGGATCACGAGTAGGCCCATTATTAATATTTGGACAATCAGTTATTTAAAAAATATATTAACTGAATTTAGCATAGTTGCAATATACTTAGAATATCCTTATTACACTCACTTTTAAACTTTTCTCTTGTGTATGTCCATCTAGGACTTTTTGTACAAAAGTTTATGTCTGTTGTCAGTGGCCTTTTCAGGCAGAGATCAAAAGAAGAATATTCGATATAGATTCCAAACACAGAGAAAAGATCTGAAGAAGGGAATCAAAGAGGAGTTTCCCCTGAGATTTCATTTTCTCATTTCTTCTCACTGTGGTGAAGAATCAAAATGTTAAATTCTAAATTCTAAGAAAAAGATGAACCAAAAATCACTCTAGAATAAATTCAGTGCTCAGATTCTAACCTACCATCAAATATAACATTCAGTTTTCTATCGCTTAGATTACAATGATATTATTTTCCTCCTTTATGTTACTTTTGCTTACAAAAGCATCTGTGTGTATGCATGGGTATTTCAGGACTTATATGAAATATTATACAGTGTAATATTTTACATAATTTTTTCATTTGATCCTTATAATTATTCTGAGGTGTGAATATTTTTTTTTTCACATTTTACAATTGAGAAGAACATGTCATAAAAGGCTAATTGAACTTTGAAAGATCAAACAAGGAGTAGAATAAGAAATTTGGGACTGAAAGTTCATTTTTGTATTTTTGATTAAAGTTATTAATACATCTTAATTTATCCTTCTTCTAATATTGAGGTGACTTCTTTCTATATATCAGTTTTGGGTTGATTTTTATTTCCAAATATATAATGCAGCTTATTTGCTATGTATGCTTTTGCACAGTTATTCTGGTGTAAAGATGGCCAGGGTTAAGGAACAGGGAGCACTGAATTTTAGTATAAATACAGGATCTTAATCTTTTTAACATTTAGCAATGTAAAAGAAAATTTATTATATTTATATGTTTTATGTGGTCAATTTTCAAATCTGTATGGAATAGTTCTTATTTATTATCATTTTGGAATATGTCAATTTTTTTTTTCCAATCCATTACTTTACGTTTTGACTTTTTGTTTATGGTAAACATCTCATTGATTATGGAAAGGGTCAGCATATTCCTGGTTCATTCCAGACAACAGTTTTTTTAAAACTGATTTTCAATCTAGTTATTTAATGCTACCAATATATTAACAGAGAGTCATATGTCTTCTTTTTGTGTTCTTCTATAATACTGGCATAAAAGCCCAGAAATTTTAAGATTACTTAACCAAGATGAGTTCTACAAGATACATATTTAACATTTAATTTTACCAACTTCAATTAATTCCCAAATATATATTGAATATCTAATTATAAAATGCTTTGATAGGAATTGTGAAAATAAAAAATAAAGTAGAATACTTGATGGCCATTTTAATGAGCCTAAGGGTACTATATGAAGCACTTAGAGACATAAACAAATCTAATCATTAATCCTTCAACATTTTTTTCCATTCCCATTGCTAGAAACAAGGGCTGCTTTCTACCATCCCCCTCCTGGCAGTAGACTCCTAAATGAGGCCATGGACAGTGAAATCCATGTTAAATTTATTTTATTTTTTGTTTTTTCAAAATGCTGTGTTTCTTCTAGATTTGAATTTTTCTGTATTCTATTTGCTTTGATATAGAAGTGCTTCTGTATTAGTCTCCTTGGGCTGTCAACAAAATACCACAAACTGGATGGCTTAAACAACAGAAATTTTTCTCACAATCCTGGAAGCTGGAAACCTAAGATCAAGGTGCTGGCAGTACTGATTTATGTTGAGGCCTCTCTGCTTAGGCTTGCAGAAGGCCATCTTTTCACTCATTCTTACACGGCCTTTTCTCTGTGCAAGAACACAGAAAGAGAGATCTCTATCATCATCCCCCACCCCCAAGGACACATGTCCGATTATTTTAAGATCCCATCTTTATGAACTCATTTAACTTTAATTACTTACAACCCAAGTCTTATCTCCAAATACAGTCACTTTGCTGGTTAGGTCTTCAACATATGAATTTGGGAGGATGACATAATTCACTCTGTATATTCACATGTAGGCTCTCAAAATGAGTATGCAAGAAAAATGATATTTTCTATAGCCTGACTTATTTATATATTCTAATGATTCAATTAAAATATGTATATGTTATTTATTATATTTCCATGTCTACAAGTTATAGAAACCATCAAATTATTTTTAATGATTGAGATGATATTATTCAATAGACTTAGCATTTTAAGTAATATAAAATTATTATTCTCCATCTCTATTTAAAAAAAGTAGTAAGTGAATTAAAATTTAGGGAAATAAAATGTTTAACATATTGGATGATTCCTGCTAGTGAATAGGTTATACTACTAAAAATAATGAAAATAACAAATTAGTCATATACATTTATGTAGGCACAATTTTAATAAGCTATTTTATATAAGCTGTGCAGTATATAATATTAATTTAATATATTTTATTGTATTAATTATAGACTGGACAGCATATAATTAGTACACATGAAGTCTTATTAGTAACATAAATAAACAACAGATGAGATATTATTCAATAGCATAATGTTGATTATCTCATAGGTGTCCTGATTGTTTAATCCATTAGGAAAGCAAGATAAAATTCTTGATAACTTTATTTTTTTATTTTTTTTTTAAAGATTTTATTTATTTATTCGACAGAGATAGAGACAGCCAGCGAGAGAGGGAACACAAGCAGGGGGAGTGGGAGAGGAAGAAGCAGGCTCACAGCAGAGGAGCCTGATGTGGGGCTCGATCCCATAAAGCCGGGATCACGCCCTGAGCCGAAGGCAGACGCTTAACCGCTGTGCCACCCAGGCGCCCCATTGATAACTTTATTTTTATATTATTAAAATGTAATTACTCTTATGGAATAGATTTCTTTTTAAAAATTGTGTAATGGTTTCTAGCCTCTAAAGGGAAGGTTTCTATTTATTTTTTAATTAAATCTTCTCTGTTGACTGGAGCACATGGTTTTCTCTCCATGAAATTAAAAAAAAATAAAAATGTTATATTTCTTCAAGATGTTTAAATATGTGGTGCTTTTGCCCTGTTACCTATAGCTCTACATTCAAACTGCATGACAATGTAATAAACAATTAGATTATAATAAATTGCTACATGACAATCACTTCTACACTTGTCAGTCTAAACCTGCTAAGTTTTTTTCAAAAACATTTGTTCTATTTCTTGAAAATAGCATATATCTTGTCTTGAGACTGAAATAGGTGCCTAAATACTGGTTTATTTAAATACAAAAGACAGGGATGTCTGGGCGGCTCAGTTGGTTAAGTGTCTGCCTTTGGCTCAGGTCATGATCCCAGGGTCCTGAGATTGAGTTTCACATAGGGCTCCTTGCTCAATGGGGACCCTGCTTCTCCCTCTGCCTGCTGCTCTCCCTGCTTGTGCACTCTCTTTCTCTCTCAGACAAATAAATAAATAAAATATTTAAAATAAATAAATACAAAAGACAAAAACTCATATTTCTTATAATATTTCTCATGTCTGGCATCCTGAAAGTCATGTTTTGGAAGAAAAAAAGGAATAATCAACACATCTTGACTTAATCATGATGGATAAAACTCAATAGGAAGATAAATACAACAAATAAATGACAAAATGTGTGGGAAAAAAGCTATTAAGATTTATACTTAATAGTTAAGAAAACTTAAAGGGTGGGCATGAATTATTTTGAACTGGTTATCTAGTAGACAGATAAAGACATTGTTATAGAGAGACAGAAAAGCAATCAATGAAGTAATGTTTATCTGAGGAAGAAACATTTTACAATGAAATATAAAACTATGTTGATTTATATTAAAATCACATGGCAAAGCTAGACTGTACTCTATAAATTCTTGAAAGAAAAATAATGAGTAGGATTATATACCGCAATAAACTGCATTTAATCTCTTTAAAGTACTACAAAAGGGACAAATAAAACTCACAGGAAAAATCTCCTGAAAGAAGTGAGTACATGCTCTAATCAGTCTCTTACTCCTAATAATAACCTAATGATAAATGCTTGAAGTGGTTGGTAATTATATTTCATAATTTCAATTTCTGTTTAGTAAGAGAAGAATTGTGAGGGGGGTGAATGGAAGGTTCACAATCTTGATCATTATTGTTTAATATTCATAATTTACTTAGGTAATTTTGAACTATCTAGGATTGACTCATTCATTTTGCCTCTCTGATGTGTCCTTCTGACCTGTATTAGAGATATGAGAAGGAAATTTGAAGCTTTCTTTTTAACTTTTTTTTTTTTATTTTTGGAAATTTGAAGTTTCAAAAAATTCCCTAGATGAATAAACTTAGACCCTTAAAACTGTTCTGAAAGTTCAACTCTCAGTTTTTAAAATCATTCTATCACTCATTTGGTAAATATTGATGCAAAATTCTCAATATTTCTCCTAATACGTGTGGTGTAATCTAGGCATTAAACGGTGTTGAGGGAGATGAGGTCTTGCTTCTAACTAGATTGTGTTCTAGTGATGAGATACAAAATATAACAGGAAAACATGCATTAGTTGTACAATTTCAGAGAGTGATAAAAAATTAAAAATAATAAAGCTGAGTAACTGTTTTTTGGAGCCAGAAATTCAAGTCAGATTGAGTGGCTAGAGAAAGTTTTGATGTGGAGATGATGTTTAAGTTAAGATCTCAATAACAAAAAGGACTCATTTGTGGGTTGAACTGGACACCTGGACACAGGATATTCCAGACAGATGAAACATCAAGGACAAGGTCCTAAGCCAGGTACAAGTTTGTAGTAACTTAGAATTCTACCATGTCTTAAACGTATTAAGGGAGGGATGAGTCATAATTGACATAGAAAAAAAATATGAAATACACTCTGCCCTGAAAGTAGTGATCTAAAGTATATAAGGGCTAGAAGGGCTAATATGCCTCCATTGGTGGTCATGAGCCAGAAATACATAATAAAGCATGTTATCCCCTAATCATGGCAGACCACAACAGCTCCTATCCATACTGCTCCAGCAATTTGTTCCATGTGAGTGTTTATATTCTATATCATGCTGAGAAATTTTGATATTGTAATTTTAATGAAAATAGGGCATATGTTCCAAAAGTCACAAAGTTTATGCTCTGAAATTTTAACACATCTGTAATATTTAATAGGGACACAAAACCTCTTAGTCCTCTGAGAAGTTGCATGGGTTTGAGGAAGGCATGCAAATTTTGGCTGAGTCTACACATGGATAACACTGGTTGTTTTTTGCATTCTGGCACAACTGCTGAAAGAAATTGAAGAAATAGTTAAAATGGCTTCTCCAGAATTCTTTTAAACCACCTGAAGCCACCAGTAATCTCTGTTCTAAGGCAAGGCAATGAATTGTACTTTACTGATTTCCTCTTGTACAAACTGAGATATCCAAGATGAGTTATTAAAAAGTCTTTTGATCTCGAATGCTTCCTTAATTAAATTATGTAATAATGTCATCATAAAGGCTAAGATCCTCAGCACCAACGTGGCAGTGAAATAGTCATTCTCAGAGGATAACATCAAGCTGATAAGGTAAGTTGGAGAGCTACTGGTTGCATTGAGAGATGAGTGATTCAAGACCCCACTTTCTGATTCATGATCCTTTCAGTCGCTAATTTTGCCAATACTGCAAACTGCTTCACTCAGAACCCACTCTAGGATTTTCTATAGTGCTCTGGCATGCCACTGAGGGTAGAGAGAAAGGACAGAAAAACACTTCCCATATTTTTTCAGAGCTAAGAGACACGGAAGGTATGTTCCTTCAAGTAGACATCTAAGATGTGAAGGCAGAATTGAGTGATCCAACAATCCTTTGGGAAGAGGCCATCTCTTTACAAGTAGAGTAGCAGCAGAAAAAGTTTTTCTGGGGAGACTGTAGTGGGCTTTCTAGTTCGTGGTCCCTGTGATCATGGAGGTTGCAAGATGGATAGTGATATAGTAAAATCACTTTTCCTGGCTAGTAGACTTAAAGATTTTTCCTTCTTTATTCTGTAAATTCTAAAACCTAATAATCTGTAATGAATTCTTGTGTGATTAAGCTAGCTAGAGTAGATTACATGTCAGCAATGGGATAAAACCATGCCTTACAAACCAGATTATATGGCTTAAGTAAATAAAAGAAATTATTGACACGTGAAAATATCAAGACAAGGTTAGGCTCTCTTCAGAAATGTCTGGCGCCAGAGGCTCAGCGCTTCAATTGTCTCCTCTACTTCCCTTTTAGGCCCCATCCCTACGGTGTTGCAAAGGAAGCTTAAAATACCCACACACCTTGCAATCACAATAGAAAGCGAAAGATAAAAAAAAGAAAGATTACTTTCACTCAAATCCTATCAAATGTAATAGGAAGGAGTCTCACTACATTAACTGCAGTTCCAGGTGCATCATCCCCAAGCCAAGCACTATAGCTAGTTTGTGAAATAAACTGATTGACCAGTCCTGGGCCATGTGTTCACTACTGTGGCAAGAGTGAGCAGGGCTTGGGTTCCACTTGGACCACATGTAAATGAAAGTGGAGAGGCGAGGCGTGATTTCCCCAAAGAAAGTAGTTTTTCCAAAAAAGGAGAACGAATGCCACCACAAGAAAATACAAACACAGCACTATCACTCTGTTTCTGTCTGTCTGTCTGTCTGTCTCTTTCTCTCTCTCTCTCTCTCACACACACACACACACACACACAATTACTCACACATATTCCATCAAGGATTTTAATTCTAGAAGTGAGGAAATTCAAACATTGTTGATGAAAGCTAATAAACTTAAATGTCAGGGCTGCTTCAAGGCTTAAAACACCAAGGGTAAAAGTACATTCATCTTACAAACTTTCAGTTATAAGATGAATAAGTTCCCAGAATCTAAGGTACAGCATGGTGACTATAATTAATGATACTATATTGTATACTTGAAAGTTGCTATGAGAGTAGAGCTTTAATGTTCTTACCATAAAATTAATAACAAATTGGTAATTATGTGAGATGAGATGTTTTAACTAATCTTATTGTGATAAATGCTGCGCAATACATATATATGTATCAAATAATCATATTGTACACCTTGAATTGATACGTTATATGTCAATTTATCTCACAAACACAGGAAAAAATAAAATGCCAAGAGTTTTTACTGAAATGAAAGGGCAAATCTCAAGTTCATGGTTTCACCTGGAATGATTTCAAATGCTGCAATTAATTAATATCTGGAAATGCCCTCTATAATGTGCTGATTATAATTGTAGTTTATGGAATCAAGTATCTCTAGGTTAAAATTCTAATGTAATTGGGGTAGGAAAATAAATACATCAGTTGTGGAAACAAAGGTATAATCCCAGAAAAGCAGAATTGTTTTTTGTTTTATACGATGTGCCTTATATATTACTAAAATTTTAAATAATTATTAATTAATTGAAGCAATATGACTCTGATTAATATGTTAAAATTTGCAATATCATTTGTTTAATCTCAGCAAGTACATTTGATGGGAACAGAAAGTCTCCACATTTCTTCTTCAGCATTTCTGTGGCCACAAGAGCATTTGTACAAATCAGATAAAATGAATTAACATTATTAGTATGTTATTAGTATAAAGAAAGCAATCCCTGTGGCATGAGGATCTAAGAATACATACTGTGTCTGTCCCACCAATTATTATTTTGCAGGGAAATTAAAGCTAAATTAACCATGTGTGACAATTTGATAGCAGGAAGATGTAATATAACACATAGCCTAGACGAAATGCCTAAAATAATATAAAAAAAGTTAACACAACTGCTATTATCTTGGTAAATTAGTCATCACATTTTTGTTCTGATTGTGTGATGAACTATATGGCTCTAAATTCTTTTTAGTCATTCTTTGGTAATGGATATGATGGTGGTAGTTGTGATGTTAAATAAGACGAAAACAACAAAAAAATTCACTGTGTACAGTATAATAACCTAGTGAAAGAACATATCAATACACATGCACCTATAAAATTAAAAAATTCTATAAATCTAAGTTCTATTTTATAAAAATTCTATAAATCTTGCATTTGCAATGACATGGATGGAGCTAGAGAGTATCATGCTAAGTAAAATTAGTCATAGAAAGACAAATACCATATGATTTCACTCATATGTGAAATTTAAGAAACAATGAACATGGGGGGGTATAAAAAAAGAAAGAGGCAAACAGAAAATGGACCCTTAACTATAGAGAACAAACTGAGGGTTTGCCAGAGGGGAGGTGGGCGGGGGGAATGGGTTAAGTGGGTGATGGGTATTAAGGAGGTCACTGGTTGTGATGAGCACTGAGTGTTGTCTGTAAGTGATGGATCACTAAATTCTACACCTAAAACTATTACACCGTATATTAACTAACTGGAATTTAAATAAAAACTTGAAAAAAGAAAAAAATCTTCTATATCTAAATGAGATACCGTCGCAAATTTGAAAGGAATTAAATCACCAGACTGGAGTTGAATACAGAACAGTAATCCAAAGGAGCCCCAAAGTGTCTCAGTGTTTTTATACTTTTTTTTTTAAAGATTTTATTTATTTATTTGACAGAGACAGCCAGCGAGAGAGGGAACACAAGCAGGGGGAGTGGGAGAGGAAGAAGCAGGCTTCCAGCAGAGGAGCCTGATGTGGGGCTAGATCCTGTAATGCCAGGATCAGCCCTGAGCTGAAGGCAGAAGCTTAACGACTGAGCCACCCAGGCACCCCTCAGTGTTTTTATACTTTGACTGCTTTAGTTACTTTGCTCTATCACTTCTCAATCTGAGCTCCTATTCTATTAAAAAAATAATATAAATAAATAAATAAATAAATAAATAAATAAATAAGAGCAAAGGGGAATCAGGGATGGAGGGAAGAGGACAGGGATGCAAGCACAAAGGTGAGGAGAAAATATTTTGAAGGGATATAATTTGTGATAAAACATTTTGATACAAAACAAAATAGTGGTAACAAGTAAGTAAACTTGGTATAGAATGAAGAAGCCAGAAGTGAAATTGGGCAGAGCCTCAATCCAGATTCTGAAATTACTGAAAGTAACTCAGTATATCCTAGTCTCATTCCCAAGCACTTAACATTTTTCTGGAATATTCCTCATATGCCTCAGCTTTTTATCTATGACTTGTGTTTAATTATTATATTTGATGCTATTTTATACATGATGCCATATACTGAGAGCAAAGGCTAAATGATGAATAAGATTGTCTGATTCTTGTTAAGCTGATTTACAAGGAGGTTGGAGGTGGGAGTACCAGACAAGGACTGAACTGTGGTTTAAGCAGTGCCACAAGAATGCCGTCTCATATAGCAGCCTGTGTTGGGCAGAATAATGTCCCACGAAGATATCCATGCCCCAATTTCTGAAACCTGTGAATATGTTACCTTACATGCAAAGGAGAAACGCAGTTGCAGATGGAATTAACTTGCTGATCAGCTGACCTATGAATAGGAATATTATCCTTGATTATTCTTGTGGGCCCACGGTAATCAAAGTGGTGCTTAAAGATGAAAGAAGTAGAAATCAGTGTCAGAATGATATAATATAAGAAAAATTCCACTGCCATTGCTGGCTTTGAGGTTGGAATGGGACTATGAGCTAAGGAGTGAGGGCAGCTTCTAGAAACTAAAAAAGCCAAGGAAATGAATTTTCCCTACAGCCTCTAGGAAGGAACACAGCCCCACTGACACCTTGATTTTAGCTCAGTTAGATGTCAGACTTCTAACCTATAGAACTGTGAGATAAAACATTTGTGTTTTAATCCTCTAAATTGGTGCTAATTTGCTGCAGTATCAGGAGAAGAGTAATGCACAGCCCATGGAGTACACTGGGCTGGCACAGAAGCTACCTGAGAAAAAAGTGTCGTTTTAGCAGACAACGGAAGACTGGGCAGAAAATAAGCAATTCTAAAGATTCAAGGGGAGTACTGAGTAAGCATTTTACAGGAATAAGATATGAATTGCGCAGGGAACTGAATAGGAGAGAAAGCACTACAGCACTATAGGATTTGAAAAACCAAAAAGAAAGTCAGTATGGCTATATCCAATACACTCTATGCTGTGTTTGGGGGTTGGATCAGAGCAAGAAGCATTTCAGAATGAACAATCATGAATTTGGATATTAATTTATCCAGATAATAATGGGTATTTGAAAGCCATGATAACAAATTTGAAATTCTTGGTAAAGGCAATAAGAAAGTCACTAAGTGCGTGGGATAGTGATTCAATTTGCATTTCAGAAATATTGCTGAAGCTGCCCATGGAGGATAGACTGCAGTGGACCACACTAATTTTAGAGGGCTTTGCACTAATCTAGGGAAAAGATGTTATCATGGCCTTAAACTAGCCCTCTGACACATGGGATGCAAATAAGGTACTTGAAATCCTGGGTAGTTCTCTTTTCTTTAACCATCTTGACTAGTGGTGGGATCGTAGACCTACCTGAATTTGTATCATTAGCTTCAAGAAAGTTTCATTCTGATTTAGAAATGTAATGGCTCTCTGGACATTATCAGGATTTTTTAATGTACAAAAACATAGATATTTACTCCAATGTATGATTTTATAAGCATGTTTTTACTTGATATTTTATAGAATAAACAAAAGACCATTGTAATGGAAGGTTTTGCTTCTATTTCCATTCCTATTAAATAACTGTGAATGCCAGAAAAATTCAAATCCACTCTGGCTCCTATAATCCTTACAGAGAAATTAGACAAACTGGATTTTATAGTATAGGTTAAATCAGATGAGATCTCCAATATTTGACCAATGTTAACTTACAAAACTAGCAAATTCATATGGTTCCATCCAATAATTTTCTTCCCTTACAAAATCATGTATGCTACTTTTCGATATGACTGACAACCAAAACCCAGGACCCTATGTATTTACTTTTGAGGACAGTAGAAAACAAAGCAAATATGCTTTCATACTTACTTAAAATGATTCGTTCAGGCATATCTAAAAATCTATAAAATTATATTTTACAATCTACAAATAACTCATAACACCAACTCTCTACTGCTGCATTTTCTGATGCCTTAGGCACATCTCTAAGGATAGAATATTGGTTAATAAACATGTATGATATTCATAATTATAGGAACAAAAAATTAAAATTAATTTTTTTGCCCAACTATTTTCCTTAATAATCTTAACAATGTGGGGCTTCATGTTCATTATTTCTTACAATAAAACTACTCCAGAATGCCTTAGGTAATTGACCTATAATGATGATAATTTTCTCCTTGCCTGAGAAAATTACTTTTAATTTTAAATTTCATCTTAATCCTAAGGGAATGATTCACCTTGTCAATTCATTTGTTTTTGATTTCCCATTTTAATTAGTCTCAGTTTAATTACAATTGATTGAGTTAAAATATAAAATAAGAAACTACCTGCGTAAATAAGAAAATCTCATTTCCCCAATAAGTATTAACGTACACTAACTTGTTTGTAAAATATAATAAAATCATTTGTGGAGCCTAAATCATTTTACTCTTTTTTTGATAAAACACAGAAACAGAGAGAGGAAAAAACAAGCAAACAAACAAATAAGTAATTCTGATACATAATCAAGGCTGAAAAATGCAAAATTCCATACTTTTACTCTCTGTCATTTATCCTTCCTTCCCATCACTTAATCTAATCAAAATACATAGATATAGTTAAGCACCTTTTAAGGGAAATATAATTGCAATTAGAAATTGTCAGAAAATTAGGTTCAATTTGTTTTTCTTTTCCCTATTGATCATAAGAGGGGCTGTCCCTTCTCTTCAGTCTATGTTCATCTATTTTTCCCTGTTGTACAAATGAGATTTAAGAAATTAGTGCCAAAAGAGTATTTTTAGGAGAAAGTCTTATTAAATATTACCATGTGGGAGAGTAAATCCGGGGCAATTCTTCTAGGACAGAGACTTCTCTATTTCTCCTTCCTGCCTCAGTACCAATTTATATATCTTATGCTCATTCCCAATTGTAAACAGAATATTTTCAATTTTATTATTACAGTTTTTACAATACTCCCAAATGATGAGTATAAAATTGTTCAGCAGAATACGATATATAAGAAGATTATCATTTAATATCTAGTTAAAGCAAGACTATAAAAAATTCAATTACAATTTCAGTTAATGTTAGTACTAGTAGGCAATGAGCATTCTTCTTGTTCTGTTTTATTTTTAATTTTTCATCAAACATGATTAGTTTCAAATGACAAAATTTCAAGAAAATTTTTAAAAAATGTTAAAATGGGTTACTTGTAAATCAGACAATACAATTAAATAGGATTTTCATTGAAAATGTATTTTTCTGTATATGATGCATTTTTATTATATAATAAAATCTTGTAGCTCATTATTAAATAAGCTTTTTCATTTTCATGTATCTAAATGAATGTCACATTTCATAATGTTTTCTTTGAAGTATATATATATATATACTTCCAAGAAGTATATTTATATACTTCTCTCTATATATATACTTCCATATATATATATATACTTCTATATATATACTTACATATATATATACTATATATATACTTACATATATATATATACTATATATATATACTTACATATATATATACTATATATATATAGACTTAAAAGAACTATAATTCAATAATAGCTTTTGAGAATTCTTCAACTAACAATCTTCAAAGGTTTTATTTATTTTTTATCATCAAACATAAAAATTGGGAGGAGTTTCATTTCTGGAGCCATTAATTCCAAAATTATGTATTGAGACATGTTTCTAGCATGAAAGATACAGTAATGAAAACATCAGATAAAATCATGCTTTCCTAAGTCCTATTTTTTTTAAAGTGGACACTAAAATTAAATAGTGTTAAATCTGTGCAATGTTCAGGAACAAGAGATGGTTTAAAAATTAATTATAAGGCAGAAAGCAGATTGGTCATTGCCAGAGTTGGGAGGAGAGAGAAATGGAGAATTGTTATTTAAAGAGTATAGAGCTTTAGTTTTGATAAATGAGAAGAGTTCTGGACATCAGTTGCACAGCAATGTGAATGTACTTAATGTTATTCAAATGTACACTTAATGTACATTAAGAATGGTTAAGATGCTAAATTTTATGATATGTGTATCAGGACGGAGAGATGAGCTAATGTTATAGTAGTAATCATGCTGCAATATATGAATGTCTCAAATCAACATGTATAACTTAAACTTACACAATATGATATGTCATTATCTTTCAAATCTTGAAATTAAAAAAATATACTGTATGTCCATTAATGGGCCGCTACACAGTGATTACATGATAATACGAAATATAAGAAGACAAAGCTATAATTCAAAGTGGCATCATAGGTACCACTGTCTCAAAGTTAACAAAGTAAACAACAAAAAATTAAAAACAAATGTGGAAGTATGAGTAGAATAGAAATTCTAGCAGGTCAAATGAATTCAAATAATTAAATTAAAAAAGTGAAATCCAGACTAGAGAAATGACATCTTTGCCATCTTAAATGTATTGAGGGGAAGAAGGTGATTGAAAAATAAGACAAATAAACAACAATAATGATGGGGGAAAAAACAAAACAAAACAAAAGCTTACTGATAACCCCAGGAGAGAATCAAAATGATGTACTTTTACTTCATGATTAATAAATAGCAATCCACCAGAAGCTAAAATAAACATCAAAAAAACAAAACAAAACAAAACAACAAATAAGACACATTTAATTTTCCTCTCTGGGAAGAAATTAGGGGAATGTCAAGAGAATAATTTTTTTACAATGTATTATCACCATTAGCATTATCTTTCCAAATGCAAAAAGGAAAAATACATTTTCAAGCAGGCTGTATGAAGAAAGCTAAAATTAGGAAAATTAGGTATTGAAAGAATGAAAAAAATTAGAAAGTTAAATAAACATAAAAACTACTCATTGAAAAAGTAAATTTCTCCCCACCCACCACAGAATCAGTTAATAAAAAATAAAATGAAATGAAAAATGCAATTATAGTCAATTAGAAATAGAAACAAAGGAAAATAACACACACCTAGGAAAATGAAATAAATATGCAGAAAACATTATTTTCAATATTTTCACAATGTGAATGATATAAATATCTTGAAGAAAAATACAGAGTATCACATATACTGGAAGGCAGTTAGAAAACTAAACACATTGATGGAAGACACAAAAAACATACTGAAGAAGTTTTTTGTTTTTTGGGTTTTTTTAAAATTTTATTCTTTTAATTTAAATTCAATTATTCAACATATAGTACATTAGTTTGCATATAACACCCAGTGCTCATCACATCATGTGCCTTCCTTAATGCCCATCACCCAGTTACCCTATCCCCCACCCACCTCCATTTCTGCAGCCCTCAGTTTGTTTCCCTGGGTCAAGAGTCTCTCATGTTTTGTCTCCCTCTCTGATTTTTTCCCAATCAGTTTTCCCTCCCTTCCCCTATGGTCCTCTCCACTATTCCTTATATTCCACGTATGAGTGAAACCTTATGATAACTGTCTTTCTCTGCTTGACTTATTTCACTTAGCAAAATACCCTCCAGTTCCATCCATGTCGATGCAAATGGTAGGTATTCATCCTTTCTGATGGCTGAGTAATATCCCATTGTATGTATGAACCACAACTTCTTTACATATTCATCTGTTGAAGGACATCTTGGCTTGTTCCACAGTTTGGCTATTGTGGACTTTGCTGCTATGAACATTGGGGTGCATGTGCCCCTTCTTTTCACTACATCTGTATCTTTGGGGTCAATACCCAGTAGCTCAATTGCTGTGTCATAGGGTAGCTCTATTTTTAACATCTCAAGGAACCTCCATACTGTTTTCCAGAGTGGCTGTACCAGCTTGCATTTCCACCAACAATGTAAGAGGGTTCCCTTTTCTCCACATCCTCACCAATATTTGCTGTTCCCTGTCTTATTAATTTTAGCCATTCTAACTGGTATAAGGTGGTATCTCATTGTGGTTTTGATTTGTATTTCGCTGATGGCTAGTGATGTGGAGCATTTTTTCATGTGTCTTTTGGCCATTTGTATGTCTTCTTTGGTGAAGTGTCTGTTCATGTCTTCTGCACAGTTCTTGACTGGCTTATTTGGTTTTTGGGCATTGAGTGTGACAAATTCTTTATAGATCTTAGATACCAGCCCTTTATTGGTTATGTTATTTGCAAATATCTTCTCCCATTCTGTAGGTTTACTTTTAGTTTTGTTGACTGTTTCATTTGCTGTGCAGAAGCTTTTTATCTTGATGAAGTCTCAATTGTTCATTTTTGCTTTTGTTTCCCTTGCCTTTAGAGACATGTCTTGCAAGAAACTGCTGTGGCTGGGATCTAAGAGGTTACTGCCTTTGTTCTAGTCTAGGATTTTGATGGATTCCTGTCTCACATTTAGATCTTTCATCTATTTTGAGTTTATCTTTATGATGGTGTAAGAGAATAGTCCAGTTTCATTCTTCTGCATGTCGCTGTTCAATTTTCCCAGTATCATTTATTGAAAAGACTGTCTTTTTTTTTTTCCATTGGATATTCTTTCTTGCTTTGTTGAAGATTAGTTGACCATAGAGTTGAGGGTCCATTTCTGGGCTCTCTATTCTGTTCCATTGATCTGTGTGTCTGTTTTTGTGCCAGTACCATGCTGTCTTGATGATCACAGCTCTGTAATATAGCTTGAAGTCAGGCATTGTGATGCCCCCAGCTTTGGTTTTCTTTTTTGACATTCTTCTGGCAATTCAGGGTCCTTTCTGGTTCCATACAAATTTTAGGATTGTTTGTTCCTGGAGAGTTTTATATTCACTTTTACCACCTACCATCCACACAAAATGAGAAAGTTTTGTATTATTTTTTCCAAAGCCAGATGCTTAGTATATAATTTTATAAAAATAGCAAAAGCCAAGAAAGTTCTGATAAATCTAACACAATAATATTAAGAAATCATTTAAAAAATATTTCTAAAATGAAACAATTATTGACTCAAATATAATACATGATGTTCAAACTGTCTTAATTTTGAGTAGGTAAATGTATTTCATTATTAGAAATTGTGGTGATTTAATGTGTCATAGCATTAGTTTAAAGGAAAATGTATATAATTATCTTATTAACTTATTTTACAAATAGTTATGAAAAAAAAATTTTTTAAGTAGGCTCCATGTGCAGCGTGGAACCCAATGTGGGGCTTGAACTCACAACCCTGAGATTAAGATCTGAGCTGAGATCAAGAGTTGGATGTTCAACTAACTGAGCCACCCAGGTGCTCCCAAATAGCTATGAAAAATATTTTGATAAAGTTTAACATTAAAAAGCACTAAAAAGTAATAATTATATATTTTTGTAAATGAGGCATGAATGGATAAATTATTTCTTAATTGCAATTGCCATGAGAAAGGCATAATTTTAGTACCCTGTATCCTGTCTCTAAGATGCATCTGGTAACAGCTAAAGCTATGCTAGACAATGCCCTATAAGATCAGAGTCATTTTGACACTGTCCCACTTCAAACAAGTCTCTCGTTTTTTTATCTGATGGTCTTCTCCGAAGTCTCATGAGTCTGCTTGACCAACATGGAAACATGGTTTGAAGTATAGGAAAATAAATGTTTTCAGGGCAATCCTCAACCAAGAGGATGGGAACCAATAGATGAAGGTCCAGCTAGTTATCCTCAGGATAGGCAATTCATAGAGACATTCTTTATACTTCCAAGTTGTTCAACCATATACTCATATCAGCTTTTCATTGTGCCTTTTCTCACTCTATTTCCTTACTTCTAACTGGGATCACCTCCCAAATTCAAACAAACAGATGATGCAGAAGTTGTATCTGCAACCAACTCTTTGACACATATTTTACTTTCAGAGAACCCAAACTAGGACAATTGGTATAAGAATGATCTTAATAAAGAGATCCTCACGATGGCATTCTGGAATTGAATCTCATATTGGGCAGATGGCAAGAGGTTCCCATGATTATTGGTGATTATACCTCCTATTATGCTAAAGTCATTTTGAAATGACTTTAACTTTTAGTCCATTAGACTGAGGCATATGTGGAAGAGAAAGATTTGGGCTGTCTAGAACCTCTAGCAGTCTAAACTATTAGAGCAACAGTAATTATAAAAATTGTATAATTGGCTGACTTTTGTCAACTGACTTTAATGCCTTGAAGAAAACAAATGGCAGATTCAGGTCAGCCAAATATTAACTCAAGGCATGTGGTAAAATCCAGAATGCTTCCATGACAGTGTTTACAAAGTATCTCATCTCTTAGAGTTAGAAAGCAAATTACTAGAAATCAGGCATGCAATTTAATGTTAAGGCTAACAGAGTTGCAAAAGGAAATATAAGCCAAACTGCAACATGATTCTTACGGTAATAGATGGTACCTGTTAAGAAGAAATGGAATCCCTATACATGGAATGGGGAAATTTGGAAGTATCACTGATAAACCTCCAATCCTCAAGTTCTGAAGAAAATATAAAACTATTCAACTTTTATGTCACTTACTTATGTATTGAAGCACTACTGATAAAAACTACAGCTATTGCAATAACCCAGGAAATAAAATTGAGAATTTTGACAATTTATTTTTGTACAGTATCTGCCCTTACAATGTACTGTTTCTAAAGTAGATAATATTCAATAAAAGAAGTAATAAATGTTGAAAGAAGAAAGAAAGAAAGAAAGAAAGAAAGAAAGAAAGAAAGAAAGAAAGAAACAAGAGTTTATACCTATTCTAAAACTATTAAAAAAAATAGAAAAGGAAGGGCGACAACAAAATTCATTCTATGAGGTCAGCATTACCCTGATACCAAAACCAGTAAAGACACCACTAAAAAAGAGAATCGCAGGCCAATATCACTAATGAGCATAGATGCAAAAATTCTCAACAAAATACTAGCAAACTGTATCCAAAAATACATTAATAAAAAATATTCACACACAAAAAAATCATTCACCACAAAAAAGTAGGATTTATTCCTGGGCTGTTAGGGTGTTCCAATATTTACAAATCAATCAATGTAATACATCACATCAATAAGAGAATGGATGATCATTTCAATAGATGCTGATAAAGCATTTGACAAAGTACAACACCCATTCATGATAAAACTTAACAAAGTAGATTTAGAGGGAACATACTCAACATAATAAAGACCAAATATGAAAACCCATAGCTCACATCATGTTTATGGGGAAAAACTGAAAGCTTTTCCCCTAAGGTCAGGAACAAGACAAGGATGTCCATTTTCACCACTTTCATTAAACAAAGTACTGGACTATATTATTCAGCCATTAAAAAAGAATGAAATCTTGCCATTTGCAATGACATGGATGGAGTTAGAGAGTATGACACTAAGTGGAATAAGTCAGAGAAAGGCAAATACCTTATGATTTCACTCATATGGGGAATTAAAAAAAAGCACAAATAAGCAAAGGGGAAAGGAGAGAGAGAAAGAGACACAGAGAGAGAGAGAGAGACAGAGAGAGATAAATCAAGAAACAGACTCTTAACTATAGAAAATAAACTGATGGTTACCAGAGGGGAAGTGGGTGGGAGGATGGGTTAAATAGGTGATGGGGGTTAAAGAGTGCCCTTGTCATGATGAGCACCAGGTGATGCATGGACTATTGTAACCCTGAAATTAATATAACTATATGTTTACTAACTGGAATTAAAATAAAAACTTAAAAAAAGGAAATGCAAGTCAAGTAAATACAAGTCATTTTCCAAAAGCTAGAATTTTCTTTTTATATCATGTAATTTAATATGCTCCCTGTTGTCCATATTTCCAATAACTGATAGCTATGTAGAGATTTGATTAGATCCAAGTTTTAGCTTTTTTGTTTGTTTGTTTTAATAAGAGAACTTACAAGTGACTCTTATTAAAGTGTTCTACTGCAACACTTCAAGAGGCACTAGCTTTGTGTTTATCCCTCCTTTTGTGATATTAAGATTGATTAGTGGTTTCATGTAGTGTCCTGGGTCAGCATTTCAGTGACAAGACAGATATTGATAAATATCCATTAATTCCTTAGTGTTAAAATATGTTAACTTCTATTTTATTTTTGAAAAATATTTTGTTTATTTATTTGAGAGAGGGTGTGAGCCCACATATGCAGGAGCAGGGGGAGAGGGAGGGAAAAGCAGACTCCCCACTGAGCAGGGAGCCTGATGCAGGGTTAATCCTAGGAGCCTGAGACCATGACCTGAGCCAAAGGCAGCCATTTAACTGACCAAGCCACCTAGGCACCCCAAAGTACATTAATTTTTAATTCTATCATTCCTTCTGCATTTATTATTTGTGATTTCTCTGTTTAAAAAAATCCTCAACTATTTTGATAATCTAAAACACAGCAAAGACAGCCAAAAAGCTTGATCCTTTCTCAAAGAGTTGTTGCTTTAACAAACTCCCAAGGTAATATTTTTGAAGAATTATTATGAACTCAGAATAATTGTATATTTAAATTTATTAAATTTATTATAGCTATTTTTCTTCCTTATGGTCAAGTTGTCCCATCTTGTCAACACAGACCTGTTTTACATAGGCTCATATGTCTTATGACACAACTTTTTTATTTGTTGATAATCCTTTGCTTTCAAGCATGACAAGATGCCACAAGCTATGAAGCTGCATCAGTAATCCCACCAAGGAACTCTGGATCGCTTTAATAAGAAATAGTATTGGGGTGCATGGGTGGCTCAGTCGGTTGGTTAAGTGTCTGCCTTCAGCTCATGTCATGATCCTTGGATCGAGCCCTATATTGGGCACTCTGCTCAGCAGGGAACCTGCTTCTCTCTCTCTTTCTTGCTCTTCTCTCTCTCAAGTAAATAAATAAAGTCTTTAAAAAAATAAGAAATAGTATTTATGGATAATTACCTAGTGATAATTGTGATTATTTTACTAGGTTATTCCTTGTTTTTAGAGCTTTACAATAAACCAAGCTGTTTGGCTCTGTTCCTAAGTATAGTACTTTTCTTTAAAATTAGAGAAAAATATAGACTCTTAGACATTTAAATTCATACTTCCAAAACAAAATAATATTTGGAGACTCTTATTCATCTTCTTTTATCTCATAAATGTATATTTAAACTCTTATGCTGATAATTTTGTTTCATAAGGACATTAACACACGCATTCACAAAATCATACTAAAGGAAATAGTATTTTGAGAGAATTGATCTCTGTTTTCTATTATCTATTTTCTCCCTGCTCCTATAAGTAATTCTTTTCCATTGAGATTTTATCATTCTATTGTTTCCTTTCAAAATATTAACAAATATTCATATATTTCTGTATTTTCCTCCTTGATAATCAAAAAGATAGCATACTATATATACATTTAACCACATTGCAGTCTTCATTTAACAATGTTCTTTGGAGATAACTACTTAGAAAATTATAGAGTTCTTTGTCCCATTTTCCAGCGCCTTAGCATTCTTCTAGGTGATTTTTCATAGTCTGTTCAACCAGTTTCCTAAGCAACATAATTTTTCCAACCAGTTACCCTAAATAGCCTTAAGTTATTTCTGGTCTTTAACTATTTTAAATAGTGCTAAAATGAATGACCTTTGTCCATTAGTCATTTCATATTTTTGCCAATTTTTTTTTAATAGACACCTTGAAATAGGATTGTTGGTTCGAAAGGTAAAAATGAATGCACAATTTTGAAAAATATTGCTAACTTTCCCACAGAGTAATACCAGCTTGCATTCCACAAAAAAAATAGTAAAATGTCCCTGTGATCCACAACTTGCCAAGTGAATGTATAATCCAATTATTAGATTTTTATGAATCTAAGAAATAATGAATGGTATTTCAATTCAGTTTTTTTTTTTCTTTTACTTAGTGAGGTGGACATTCTTGCCACATACATAAGAAACATTGGCATTTCTTTTTTTGGCATTTAATATTCACACTTTTTTTGTCCTCTTAGTTTTTGTTTTTAAATGAATCAGTTCTCAAAGTCCTTTAGAAATGACTTTCTATTGAATAAGTTGCAATTTCATTTTTCAGTTTTTCATTGTTGTTCTTATTTCCTTAAGGTGTTTTGATATGCAATGTTTACTTTAATCAAATTTATAAATCTTTTCCATTATTATTTAGTTTTAAATATTTATTAGATAAATTTTCTGACTCAGGCATCAAGAATTCACTCACTATTCACCCATTTTTTCTAGTAATTGTATGATTTGACTTTATACATATTTGTATATCTGATCTATTTATAATATATGGTGATGTAGAGAAATTAATCCAGTTTTCTTTTTACTCTGAAACAATGTAGTTGCCCCAACACCAATACTTTTTTTTAAGTCTTCTTTTTCTCATTGATTTGAAATGTCTCATTATTCTGAATTTCCAAGTATAGTTGGGGCAATCCTAGTTTTTCTATCTTATTTCATTGGTATGTCTGCCAATTCACATGTTGATGCTAAACCACTCTAACTGTATAGACTTGATAAGTTTAAAGCTTGGTGGGAGTGGCTACCCTTTAAACATTTCTTTCAAATTCTATAGACAATTTGTCTACTTCTAAACACTAAGCTATGATATTTACTGAAACTGAATCAACTCATAAATTAACTTAGAGAGACTTTATATATTTATGATATTGAAACTTCTTATTTAGAAACAAAATATATCTTTATATTTTTTCAAACTTTTATAGAATTTTTAGTATCCTGCCGATATTTAATAAAACCTACTCTAAAATACACACAGATAAGATGCTATACTTAAATAAAAGACAAAGAACAGAATTATCAGAAGGAAATTTGAAGTAAAAACATTGATTAGAGAAAAAATATCAAGAGGTAGAAATATCAAAGCAGTGTTTAAATACAGAGACCATTATAAGACTCTAAATATATTAAGATTCAGAAAGCAAAAAATAGTGTTAATCAATAATGTTTAGGAATAGGAATGAAACACAATACTCAGATATATCACTGTGACATTTCAGACCATCAAAAAAAAATTTTTTTTATTTTAAAAAGCAGTAAGTGCTAGTTGGTGGTATAACTATGATATCTCAGAGGATATTAGACTTGAAAAAAATTAGCAACAATAATATTGCACTTTGAGAGAAATTAGTTCATATCTTTAAATTATAGCAAAAATTATTTTGAACCTACCTATGGTTCCGTCCATAATCATTCAAATATCAATTGTGTGCCAAAACAAGATTAATACTGGTCCAGAAAAGAAAATAATCATATTTAGTTTTTCTTCCTAAGTAAGCAAATAAAGATACATCCCAGGCAAAAAAAGGATGTCTAAATTCATCCCAAGATTTCAATAAAAATAAATTATAAAATAATAGCTTATAAAATTATAGATACCAGATTGATATAGAAAAAAGTGTGAATATTAAAGTAGGATGACCTTATGTATCTTAGTGATAATTTAATAACTATTAGAAAAAGGGGGGTAAAAGGGGAAAAACCATGGGTAAGGAGGTGAAAATAGCATTAAGCTATTTTGAATAATTGATGAAGTATAAGAAAAGATATCTATTATATGTCAATGTTAGGACATTTTCTTAATGATATTCCTTAGATGATTTTGAGATAAATTCCTAGATTTTGCATGATTGTACAGAAAATAATAAAACAGTATTCAAGTCTTGTTTATTTTCTCTTCTCAGTAAAAAACGATGAAATTTATAAATATAGATATAGGAAAGGCTACTGTTAAATGTATTGAAAAGGCAAATGTAATGGAAAAGCTAACATGTTTGCAAATAAAAGATGGTAAGAAAGGTAACCAAGAATACAAGGGTTTGCACTACACTATATTTCAGCATAGCAATCAAAGATTAAGTTTTAGCATTTATGGATGATAATAAAGATTTTATTTATAAACTTTGTGACCAATTGAAACCAAAGGAATTAAATTACAGATATACCAATAAAATTTGTGAAGAGAAGATGGAGAAAGAAGATCTGTCAGTTAAATTCCTCATTTTTAAAAAGAGAAGGAATTAAATACTGTTTACTTTTTTTAAAATGAGAATTAATGATATTTTAGAATTCTCTAACAAAAATTATAATACTTAAAAAATAAATAGTGACCTAGGGAAAGATCAGTGTACATTTAGGAAGGAGAGAAAGGAAAAGGGATAGTGTTAGAGAATATTACAGAGACAAGATGAGTGTTGATGGAAGAGATTTAGCGTACTAAAGGGGAAATTTGAGTACCATTTTCTTCTTAGTATTTTTGATGGTAGATTAGCCATAAGGAGTGAGGGAAAAGAAGAGAAATATATTCTTATTTTAGCACCTCAGTGAGTGGGTGACATGGTGGGGAAGATGATGGACTAGACTGGTTTAGGGAAGGAAGATAATATGATGAATTATAAAGAAGATTATATGGAGATCATGTAACACATTCACTTCCATGTATTCAAGGTGAAATTTAGATATATATGTCTGGAATTGGGAAAGCAAAGTAAGAATGTAGGTAAAACTGACTGTCATATACACTTTAATATTCATTAAGAAGAATGTGTAGAGAACAGACCAATTTTGAGAAAATTCTGTATCTAGAAATTAGATAAGGACAGATGCTTTACAAAGAAACTAAGAAGACAAAGCCACAGTTGAACACAGGAAATGTGGTTTCATGGAAGGCAAAGGAAGAAGGTATAATAAAAAAGAAAGGATGGTTAGATCTATTGAGTGTGGCTTAAAAACTTAGTATTTTAAAGATGAAAATCTCTGGGGCACCTGGGTAGCTCAGTCAGTTAACCATCTGCCTTCTACTCAGGTCATGATCCCAGGGTCCTGGGATCCAGCCATAATCAGGCTCCCTGCTGAGTGAGGAGCCTGCTTCTCCCTCTGTCTCTGCCACTCCCCCTGCTTGTGTTCTATCTCTCTGTCAAATAAATAAAAATAAAACCTTAAAAAAAAGAGATAAATATCTTTCACTTCAATTTGGTCACATTTGAGTCACTTTATGCTTTAGAGGCATTTATTTTTTTTAAAAAATGACGAAGGGTATTAAGGTAAAATGTAAAATTCAGATTGGGATGGCATGACAAATGAAAAAGAGTATGGCTTATCTGTGGCCAGATATTTTTTTAAGGAATTTGTCATTTACATCTAAATTTTAAGTTATAGAATCTACAGATCTATACAGTATGTAGTAAGGTTCCACTTATTTTTGATATTGGGTATTTCAGCTGTCTGTATTTTTCCTCATCAGTATAACTGGCGGTTTAACGCATCACATGAATTTCTTCTGCTGTGTATAACTTGCTTTGAAAATCTTTAAAATTTTAACTTCCATTCTCATATTTTTGAGTCTACATATTCACTTTATTTTGATATAGATTATAATTATCTAGTAAAAACTGTTTTCAATATTCTGTCTGATTTTTCATTAATCATTTCAATGATTATTAACATCATAACTCTTAATCGAATCATATTAAATGCATTATGATCTTATCTGCTAACTCCAAAATCTACCTCAACTGTAGTTCTGCTTCATTTCTTTTCTGTTTTTGAGGAATATGGTATTTTGCTCTTAGCATGCCTAGTGTTTTATTTTAATGAATGTTGAAAATTATATGTATGTATATTTTTAGAGGGGGGAGGGGCAGAAGGAGAGAGAAAATCTTAAGCAGGTTCCACACCCAGCACAGAGTCTGAGTCAGGGCTTGATCTCTCAACTCTGAGATTACAACCTGAGCCAAAATTAAGAGTAGGATGCTTAACTGACTGAGCCACCTCGGTGCCCCCTGAAAATTATATTTATTCACACTTTCCTTCTGCTATGCGGATAAAGTGAGGACTGATTACCTTGATTCAATACGCAATAGAGTTTTTTGACCTATATTGTAGTTTTGGTAAGTAAGTCTCTGTCCACTTCTTTTTTGGCTCTGTTCCTAAGTATAGCTCTACAGCCTTCACAAAAAGGATTTTATAGTTATTATCTGCTGTCTTCTCGCATCTCAAAAATCTTGAATTTCAACACGTGTTTCTTCAGAACTGCTGGACTGACTGCCAACTACTTGCTCTAATTTTCAGAATCTCTCTACATAGGTTGTTTCTTCTCCCAACCCATGTAACTTCATCAAAGACCTGGAGGGGAAAACCAGGTATGGCAGTCTATTCTTACCCACTACTTCTCATCCAAGATCTTATCCCTCCTAGAGTTCAATTTTGTCTATTTTAATTAGAACACAAAACACCCTGCAGGTTTACTTACTCCCTCTTCAACACTCTTCCTGGATAAAACTTTAATTCTCAGCCTCTTGCATCATGTTATGGTTTGGCAAATACCAGCAGAGAAACTAAAATTTTCAAAAAATCAATGTTAACTCAAGGGAATTGCACTCAGTGAAGAAAGCTAATCTCTTAAGGTTACATTGTTTGATTCCTTTTATATAACATTTTGAAATTAAAAATATGGGAATTAGTGGTTGCCAGAAGTTAGGGATGGGGGATGGGAGGAAGTGGCAGTAAAAGGGAAGTAAGAGAGCCTTCTGTTAATGGAATAGCTTTGTATCTTGATTGTAGTGGTGGTTTCATCAATCCACAGGTGTTATAAAATTATGTAGAATTATATACACACACTTGTGTTTATAAATGATTGCATGTAAACTTGTGAAATCTGAATAATCTCTGAGGATTGTACCAATGGCAATTTCCTGGTTATATTGATTTATAAATATGCAAGATGTTACCGTTTAGGGACAATGGGTGAAAGTGTATACGACATCTGCATATTTTTTACAATTTCCTATGAGTCCATGATGATTTCAAAATTTAAAGTTGTTGATTTATTTACTTATTTTAAGACAGCGAGAAAGAGTGAGCTGTGGAGGAAGGGCAGAGGGAGAGGTAGAGTAAGAATATTGAGCAGGCTCCAAGACCAGCGCAGTGTCTGATGCAGGGCTCGTTTTCATGACCCTGAGATGATGACTTGAGCCGAAATCAAGAGTCACATGCTTAACCAACTGAGCCACCCAGGTGTCACAAAAATTTAAAGTTTTTAAAAGAGTGTGATTCTCAGTGCATGTACCATTTTAAATTCCCATCAACAGTGCACATGGACTCCAATTTGTCCACATCCCTGCCAACACTTTCTCTTTCTTTCCCTCCTTTCTCTTTCTTTCCCCCATTCCCTTTCATTCTTTCTTTTTCTTTCTTTCTTTCTTTCTTTCTTTCTTTCTTTCTTTCTTTCTTTCTTCCCTTCTTTCTTTCTTTTTCTCTTTCTCTCTTTCTCTTTCTTCCTTCCTTTTCTTCCTTTCTCCCTTCCTTCCTTTCTTCCTTCATTTCATAATAGCCATCCTAACATGTATGAGGTGATATTTCATTGTGATTTTAATTTGCATTCCCCTGATGATTGAGCACCATCTAATACACCCATTGATCATTTGTATATCTTCTTTGGAGAAATATCTGCTCAAGTCCTTTGCTCATTTTTTAATTGTATTATTACTATTAATATGCTATTTTGCTATTGACTTGTAGGAGTTCTTTACATATTTTGATAATTAACCCTTTATCAGATACATGGTTTATGAATATTTTCTCCCATTCTATAGGTTACTTTTTCACTGTTGATTGGTTCCTTTGCCATACAGAAACTTTTTAGTTTCATTCAGTCCCACTTGTCTTGTCTATTTTTGGTTTTGTTGCCTGTTCTTTTGTTGTAATATCCATGAAAACAGTATGGAAGTTCCTCAAAAATTAAAATAGAACTACAATATAATACAATGATCCCACTTCTAAGTATGTAACTAAAAAAATTTAAAACAGGATCTCAAAGAGATATCTCTATGACCATGTTCATTACAGTATTATTCACAATTTATCCAATATAGATAAACAACTAAAATGTTTGTCAACAAATGGATAAGGGAAATGTGATATAACCATAAAATGGAATATTATTCAGCCTTTTAAAAGAAGTAAATTCTAAAAAGAATTAAAAAAATAAATAAAAGAAGGAAATTCTGCTATTTCCAACAACAGGGTTGGACCTACAAGACATTAGTGAAATAAGTCAGTTTCAGATGGACAAATACTGCATGATTCCTATTATATGAGTTATCTAAAATAGTCAAAACTTAAAGAAGCAGAAAATAGAATAGTGGTTGCTAGGGGGTGGGGGAGGAGAGAAGTGGTAAGTTGTTGTTTAATGGCATAAAGTAATAATTACACAAAATAAATATGTTCTAAATATCTCCTGTATAATATATTGGCTATAGTAAATAGCATGGTGTTGTTTGCTTAAAAATTTAAGAAAGTAGATCTCATGTTAAGTGGGTTTTGTTATTGTTGTTTTTTAAGGTTTTATTTAAATTCCAGTTAGTTAATATGAAATGTAATATTAGTTTCAGGGATACAATATAGTGATTCAACACTTCCATACAATACCCTGGGCTCATCATAGCAAGTACATTTCTTAATCCCCATCAACTATTTAAGCCATACCCCTCCAACTCCCCTCTGGTAACCATCAGTTCGTTCTCTATAGTTAAGAGTTAGCTTCTTGGGGTGCCTGGGTGGTGCAGTCATTAAGCTCTGACTCTTGGTTTTAGCTCTGACTCCTGTGTTCTCAGGGTTGTGAGATCGAGCCCCACATCAGGATCCACACTCAGCTTGGAGTCTGCTTTAGATTCTCTCTCCCTCTCCCTCTGCCCTTCTTGCTTGTGCCTCCTCTCTCTATAAAATAAATAAATAATTTTTTTTAAAAAATGAGGAGTTGGCTTCTTGATTTGCCTCCCTCTTTTTCCCTTTTGCTTATTTGTTTTGTTTCTTAAATTCCACATGAGTGAAATCATATGGTATTTGTGTTTCTCTGACATATTTCACTTAGAATAACACTCTCTAGCTTCATTCATGTCATTGCAAATGACAATATTTCATTCTTTTTTTATTATATATATTACTTCTTTATCCATTCATCAGTTGATGGTTATTTGGGCTGTTGCCATAATTTGGTTGTTGTAGATAATGCTGCTATAAACATCAGGATGCATGTATCATTTTGAATTAGTATTTTTGCATTATTTGGGTAAACACCTAGTAGTGTAATTGCTGGATTATAGGGTAGTTCCAATTTTAACTTTTTGTGGAACCTCCATACTGCTTCTCAGAGTGGCTGCACCAGTTTGCATTATTCTTTCTCTACATCCTCACCAACACCTGTTGTTTCTTGTGTGTTGATTTTAGCCATTTTGGCAGGTGTGAGGTAGTATCTCATTGTAATCTTGATTTGTATTTGTAATTTTGATTTGCAATTCCCTAACAATGAGTGATGTTGAGCACCTTTTCATTCTGGCTATCTGGATGTCTTCTTTGGAAAAATGTCTATTCATGTGTTCTGTCCATTTCTTTAATTGTATTATTCATTTTCTAGGTATTGAGTTTTATAAGTTCTTTCTATATTTTAGATACCCATCCTTTATCAGATATATCATCTGCAAATATCTTTTCTCATTCAGTAGATTGCTTTTTAGTTTTGTTGTTTCCTTCACTTTGCAAAGCCTTTTTAATTTGATGAAGTCTCAATAGTTCATTTTTGCTTCTGTTTCCCTTGCCTCAGGAGACATATTTAGAAAGAAGCTGCTACAGCTGATGTCAAAGGGGTTACTGCCTATGTTCTCCTCTTGGTTTTTGATGGTTTCTGGTCTCACATTTAGGTATATTATCCATTTTGGATTTATTTTTGTATTTGGCTTAAGAAAGTGGTCCAGCTTCATTCTTTTGCATGTTGCTGTCCAGTTGTCCCAACACCATTTGTTGAAGAGACTATCATTTTTGTATTGGATTTTCTTTCCCGTTTTGTTTGATTAATTGACCATATAGCTGTGATTTCATATCTGGGTTTTCTGTTATGTTCCATTGATCTATTTGTCTATTTTTGTGCCAGTAGCATACTCTTTTGATCACTACAGCTTTCTAATTCAACTTGAAGTCTAGAATTGTGATGCCTCCAGCTTTGCTTTTCCTTTTGAAGGTTGTTTTCACTATTCAGGGTCTTTTGTGGTTCCATACAAATTTTAGGACTGCTTGTTCTAGTTCTGTGAAAAATGCTGGTGGTATTTTAATAGGGATTGCATTAAATGAGTAGATTGCCTTCGGCAGTGTAGACATTTTAACAATAATTGATATTCTAATCCATGACCATGGAATGTCTTTCCATTTCTTTCCATTTCATCTTCAATTTCTTTCATCAGTGTTTTATAGTTTTCAGAGTACAGGGCTTATACCTCTATGGTTAGGTCTATTTCTAGGCATCCAAAACAGCAAGGAAGAAGTAAAATTTTCACTATTTGCAGATGACTGATACTCCATATTGAAAACCCAAAAGACTCTACCAAAAAATCTGCGAGAACTGATAAATTCAGTAAAGTCACAGGATACAAGATCAACATACAGAAATCTGTTGCATTTCTATACACCAATAATGAAGCAGCAAAAAGAAATTAAGGAAACAATTCCACTTACAATTACATCAATGTTAAGTGTTTTTAACACACAAACACTCACACAAACAAACAAAGGAGCATACAGAAAGTTTTGGAGATGATGGATCGGTTTATTGCCCTGGTTATAGTGATGGTATCACGAGAGTGTATATGTCCAAACTCATAAAATTGTGTTCATTTATTTATCCATTTGCCAGAGAGAGAGAGAGAGAACATGGGAGCACAAGCAGTGAGGGGTGGCAGGAAGAGGGAGAAGCATGCTCCCCATTAAGCAAGGAGCCTGACTTCAAACTTGATCCCAGAATCCTGGGATCATGACCTGAGCTGAAGGCAGATGCTTCACTGACTGAGCTACCCAGGTATCCCTAAATATATGTATTTTTGTTTAATTACACCTCAATAATATGTAAAATCATTACTATAAATGGAAGTCATTTTTTGTTTAGTTTTATAGCTTTTATCTTCCTATGAAAACCCACAGCATTGTCTTTTATTATTAAACTTATTTCTATACTTTTAATGTCCATACTTTTGAAACTATAATTATTCATTAACTGGGTCTTCTGTGGATCTATTTCTCTTTTTTCTATCCTTTTACCTCTTTATCTAAGATCTATGACCTATCGCTATCATCATCATCATCATCACCATCATCTGTCTTCCAATCATATTTTATAATAAAAAAATTGTAGACATGTTCTGAGGCTTGGAATGACAGTGACTTTATCTAGAGCATAGAATCTAACTTGAGGTTTGAAAAAAAATCCCTTAGATATTACAAGGATTTGTGGCTCTTAAAAGCTCAAACCTACTTGAAAAAATCTTTTTCCCTAGTCATTAATCTCATAAGGGAAGTGACTAGTAACAATATAACAACAACAACAACAACAACAAAAACACACTCCTTAGAAGAATGATAATGAAGGAAAAAAATGAGAAATACTGCTCTTGAGAATAACTATGTTTGCTACTGTAAAGCAGTTAAGTTAGAGCAAGGTTCTCGAAATGTGGTTGGGCAACCTGTGGGGATCCATATAACTGTCAGGAGGGCCACTGTGCCAAAATGATTTTCACAATAATACTAAGATGTTATTTGGCTTTTTTATACTCATTCTCTCATGAGTGCACAGTGATGTTTCCTGAAGTTATATGACATGTGATTCTACAACAAATCAAATGTAGAAGCAAATATGATGGTCTAGCAGACTTCTATTACACAAGACTTCAAAGATACTTCAACAAATATAAAACAATGAAGTCCTTCTCAATTATGTTTTTTGAAAATGTCTTTTTCATAATGTATGTCATTTATGCCAATGTATTTTAGGGTTTTTAATGCATAAATGTATTAATAACTGTTTTTTAAAAATTCTGTTGTAATTTCTAATATGATAAATATCAATAGATATAAATCACATAACCAAAACTCTTTGGAGTCCTCAATAATGTTTAAGAGTAGAAAAAGTGTCCTGAATCTTGAAAATATGAGAGCCACTCTCATACAGTTGCAATCCTGAACCAATTTAATCCAGTTAGGAATTCTATTCTCTTGAAAGTGGGCTTAATTAAAATCTTAAGAAGGATGCTCTCTTTCAAGTTTACATTTATTCCAAGAGTGTAGCCGTTCAGAGTTCTTACTAAAAGTTAAGGAAGCTTGGCAGGACTCTTCCTCTTTGGTGGACCTTGATCTATAATTTTGACTTGAATGAATCTGCCAAAATATCCATTTACTCCTCAGTGTCTCAGTCACTGCTTTTGAATTTGGAAAAAAAGTGCCCTTAAAATGATGATCTTGGTTTTCTGGGGTTCTCTCTTTCTGAGATCTTAGTCCCAGGATTCTTCACTTATATTTAGTTTGTATTACAAATAATATGGTTTCAAGATAGGAAGAATCTGTTTTTACATTTCAATGCT
The DNA here is from genome assembly GCF_002007445.2 of Ailuropoda melanoleuca. NCBI lineage: Eukaryota > Metazoa > Chordata > Mammalia > Carnivora > Ursidae > Ailuropoda > Ailuropoda melanoleuca. The sequence continues at coordinate 127,765,524 of NC_048220.1, read as the reverse complement.
ACATATTTTACTTAAATTGAAAAAATAAATTATAGATAATAATTTGGAAGACATTTTATATTATTTTATATTATTCACTGATGCAAAGTTATGTTGTGGAAAGTTCTATTTTCTACTAGAAATGTCTGTAATATGAAAAAAAAGTCTGTAATATAAGCAAAAGCACAATAAGAAAAGTGCAGCTATTGTTATAAAACTGTTGCATGTATTGTATTATATATATTGTATTGTATTATATAATTTTCTCAAAATTATTGTTAATGGTATTTTATAAATAAAAAATACTGAAACATGAAAAATGTATCTCCTCCTTTGTCCTCCCTCCTCTGCCTATGGAGGCTTCCTTTCTGTTCATGGTCTATCATTAAATTCTACTTTTCTTAAATAATAAATGACTATCCTACTGGTCTAATCCCTTCCTTTAACAAATAATTGTTCTTGAGAAGCTGGATCAGTAAAAAAGAGCTTATATATAAATGTACACATTTTCTCAGTGCCAGCAAATTTCTGTTAAAAGATAAACATATGGATAAATGATGACTTTACAATTTTGTTGCACTTAGTAATTTATTCATCTGGTATTACTTTATTCATATTAGATCCAAGCCAATGAGATTGGGACTCTAGGAATATGTCAAAAGGAAATTAATTGGAATGAAATAATGTCTGTGAGGTAGTCCTTCTCACTACGTGCATGGGTGCCACCAAGTGAGCTTTATCCACTGAAGTTGTTGCTGCTCTTCTAGTAATCTTTCCCCATTCACAGGGATCTTCTATCCTCACAAGTGTAGAGTGGAAGGATTAAGGATTGTAAAAGTTGCCCTGAAGTTCAACAGACCTTCCTTAATAACACACAGAGTCATGTTCCAGCATTATGAAGGGAGTACTTTCTCATTAGAGTAATAGAATAATAGCATAGACATCCACAGTTTAAATATTTCAAACGTAAAGAAGAAAATAATTATTCATAAACAAGGAGAGGAAGATGGAATAAGAAAGGATGGCTTGACTTTTCAAATTTTTCCATCCTGTGAATGGGGGAAGATTACCAGAAGAACAGCAACAACTTCAGTGTTTCAATAAAAATAACATTTATACTTAATAAATATTGAATATATAAGCTATATATTATTAAGGATGACATTTACAATCATGAAATAGATCATGAGCAAGACTACTAAGACTATGCATAAATACCTTTTTAAAGATTGAGTGACATATATGGAATTTAAGAAACAACATAAATGAACTTGGAGGTGGGGGGAAGAGGAAAACCAAGAAACAGTGTCTTAACTGTAGAGAACAAAAGGATGGTTACCAGAGGGGAGGTAGGTGGGGAGATGGGTTACATAGGTGATGTGGATTAAGGAGGGCACTTGTGATGAGCACTGGTGTTGTATTTTAGTGTTGAATCACTAAATTCTATACCCAAACTAATATTATACTGTATGTTAACTAAGTGGAATATAAATAAGAACTTGAAAAAAAAAAAAGATCGAGTGAACAGTTTCAAAGGAATAACAGAGAGATACAATGTATTAGAAGATATATTTCATGTTAGTGTATAACTTAGGTATTTTCCTTAACTTTGAAGTGCCAGAAATCTGAACTATTTTTATTCAACTTATAATTAAAATAGCTTATGGTGGTCAAACCTTTAAGATGATTTTTTGCTTTTTCTTGCTAGCCATAGTTTAAACAGTGTGTGACAACATTTCATTTTTAATACAAATCTACTGAATTAAATTGAAATTTCTTGATTTTTTTTAAAAATCCTTAATTCTGTTTTGAATTTATTCAGTAAACATTTCTAGAAATTAGTGAAGAGAAACCTAAGAGTGGTAACTAGGGACTAAAATTGCTTAGCATATGTACATTAAATAAATGTATAACTGATAATTAGTAGCAGTATAAATAAATAATATAAACACTGCTACAATTAACTTCCAATTAAAATTTAAGCATTTTTTATTAAAATTTTTCATTTAAGATTTATTTATTCATTTATTTGAGGGAGAGAGAAAGAGGGAGAACAGGAGCGGCGGGGGGGGCAGAGGAAGAGAGAGAATCTCAAGCAAACTCCATGCTGAGTGTGGAGCCTGATGCTCAGGGCTCCATCTCACACTCTGAGATCCCAGCCTGAGCCGAAACAAAGAGTCAGCTGCTCAATCCGCTAAACTACCCAGGCGCCACATCTGTTAAAATTTTTCTTAACACAAAGTTAGGTTTAAATGTACCTTTTACATAACATTTAAATTCAAAGTATATTTAAAGGATTAGGGCTATATTTTACCATTGCTTTTTCACCTGCCCTTTTCAAAAGATCCTGCCTTATTTACGTAATGAATATTCAAATACATTCTACCATATCTTTTATTCTAAGTAATTCATAAAGTTAGCACACTTGCTTATTTATTTATGCTGAAAAAACATAATCTGGTATATTTATTTAGTCCATTTATTTTGTTTTCACCATCTGATTCACTTTCAACCCTTCTTGATACTGACATCCAGTGGGTTGAACTCTATGTTGTTGAAATTACCTTGCTTCTGGATTTGGTTATGCTCAGCTAATGGGAGACAGGAGAAAAGATCCAGAGGATGCAGTACCCTTGCTCCTTTCTTTCTTTTTTTTTTTTTTAAGATTTTATTTTCCAGAGAGAGAGAGAGAGACAGCAGGAGAGGGAGAAACAGCCTCCCCGCTGAGCAAGGAGCCCAATGTGGGACTCGATCACAGGACGCTGAGATCAGACTTGAGCCAAAGCCAACAGTCCAAGGTTCAACCAACTGTGCCACCCAGGTGCCCCCCTGGCTCCTTTCCTATCTGAGCCACCATTTGGCAGATTCCTCCCCATATCTAATGCCACACTAATTGTTTTGTAAGCCTTCTACTATACCATCAGCTCTAACAAACAAGTCCATATTACCTCTGCATTTCAGGCCTAGGTATAATAAAGACTTTCTTCTCTTTTTCCTTCTCCCTTCTTCTCCCACTTCATTAGTCTTAATCCCATATCTTGGGAATATAAAATTGTCTTTGATCATTCCCTTTTTCTTTTAATGTTTCAAGTTTATTAATAAATTCTAGTTAGTTAACAGATCGTGTAATATAGGTTTCAGGAGTAGAATTTAGTGGTTCACCACTTACATATAACACCCAGTGCCCATCACAAGTGCCCTCCTTAATACCCACCACCCATTTAGCCTATTCCCCCACCCACTTCTCCAGCAACCTTCAGTTTGTTCTCTATACTTGAGAGTCTGTTTTATGGTTTGCCTCCCCCCCTTTTTTTTTTTTCCTTCTATTTAAAATATGTCGTCTCATTCTTGCTAGGTTGCTGGCATTTTCAACTTATCTATTATTGGAAACACTTAGGTTCAGGTTATATAGGACTATTGTAGCGTCTAGAGTTGCCTTAGGACAGTCAGAAATTTGGAAGTAAGTAAATACTACTTGGACATAATGATTAATGTCTGATATACATTAAGTATATTTTAAAAAGAGTAAAGAGCCAAATACATTTTGAACATATTAATGATATGTAATGGTTATTAATCATATTCATTTTAAAATTAAAGTAAAATAACAAGATTCAGGTAAAGAAATGTATGTGTATTGGTCTTAGAACCACAGCTTAATGAACAATAACAGACTTGTCAAAAATAAAGAGAAAAGAGAGCCCCTCAGATATTATTTCCTTATCTGCTTCTATTCTAAAGTCAGTGTAACCCAGTTCCATTACACCAGTCAGCTGCAAAGCTCCTCTTGACCATAAACAGCAATCATACAGCAGAGAAGTGCAAGCTGCTTCTACCCCCATCCTCACCTTATTTCTCATGGTTCAGCATTTCCATTTCTACTTATCCCCTTCTTGCAAACAATATAATCTATGTTTTTTTTTACATATCTGAACATTATTTCTTAGCCTATTTCAATGGATTATATTCCATATTCCTTTTACTCTTAAAGTTCTACAGGTGTTGACTGTCCTGACTAATCCATTTGGGTGAATATTTCTCAAGTTGAACTATGTTTGCCCCAGTGATCTATGGCGAGATCCACAGGATATACAAAATTAAGAGTTTCCTAGGGTTGCTGTAACAAAGTACCAACAACTGGGTGACTTAAAATAACAGGAATGTACTGTCTCACTTCTGGAGAACAGAAGTCCCAAAGCTAAGTGTTGGCAGGCCCACATTCTCTCCTATGGCTTCTGGGGAGAATACTTCCTTGCTTTTTCTAGCTTCTGGAGTTCCTTGGCTTGTAAGAAACATTGCTCCAGTTACATGGCCATTTTCTTCCTCTGTGTCTTCACATTGTCTTTTCTCTTTGCATGTCTGTCTCAGCGTCCAAATTCCCCATTTTTTAAGACACCAGTCATGTTGGATTGGGATGCATCCCAATGACCTCATTTTAACTTGATTATCTCTGTAAAGGCACTATTTTCAATAAGGTCACTTTCTGAGTTAGAATTTCAGTTTATCTTTTTAGGGGGATATAATTCAGTTCATAATATAAAGCTAAAGTACAAACCTGACATGTTTTCTTGAAGATTTGGGGGGCTGGGAAATTGAGTTGAGGGACTGCTGTGGTTTCAATTGTTAATAAGCAGATTTGTCATATTGATTTTCAATTGTTAATAAGCAGATTTGTCATATTGATTTACACTCAAAACAAACAGAAACCTACTTTTGCATGTAGGGGAGTTATGCTTTCACCTCCTATGAGTATAAGGAATAACGTAGACAATGACTTCATTTCCTATGTTTCCTATGTTTTGCTTTTTGACATGATTTTTGCCTATAATGCCAATCATTTCATCTTATATTTCAGAAGCTGATCTCAAGTTTATTGGGGCTTTTGGAGATAATTTTATATTTCCAAATTGTTGCAGATACAACCAATAATTATGATATAATTAGAGTAAATAAATTTTAGGTCATTTAGCATATTAAAGATCCATTTTTAGCAATTCTATTTTTTTTTTTTTTACATCAGCTAGTAGAATAGATGCTTCAAAATGTGCCTTTGCCTCTGCAGGTTCTATGCCTTAATTTTACCACAGTGGGACTCATCGTTGGCATTCTAATTCTTTCTCAAAATTTACTACTTGATGTTTTCTTTGGTTTGCTGAGACTGAAATGACTACTATGTAATTATATAACAGCTACTATTTTAAAATAATTAGAAAAATGGAAGTAGTTTTATTGCAAAGTTCTTCACTGTGAATTACCTAGGTACTTAGGCAGGGAGACAAATACATATAGCCTTCCTGGGAACTAGATGACTTATTATCACACTTTGGGGTATGCAGACCCAGAAGTGTGCCAGACAGTACTCCAGTGGCTTGGGTTAATGTGGTTTCCTAAATTCTCCTCTTAGCAGGAAGTTGGGAAGGCAGATGCCAGAATTCCCTTGTTGTTTAGATACTCTTAGTCCAATATGAATATTTAGGATGTTGAAAAATAAATATTAATAAAACTCCTGAAAAATCTGTTTTTGAAAATATTTTTATCTTCACTTCTTAAAGCACTAATTACACAAAGGATTGCAAAGGTTAAAATATTTATATATATTTCCTTTCCTGAAAGCTTTAAGATATGGTTTTCTGAGATGGTTTAAGTATTTATTGTTAATGGGAAAAGAGGGGAAATAGATGATTTCTCAAGTTAATTTCCAGAAACATAATTTCCTGATACGTGGTAGTGCTACATTTTTAGTTACCTAACTTGTAAACACATTTTCAAAAATATATTTATTTTTGAAAGTAAGAGCAAAATAAGCCTCTACTCCATGGTCTAATTTTAAATCAAAATCTGGTCAAAATAGCTTTGATTGTATTTTTTCTAAGTGTATTCAGTAATAGTATATAAGCATGGCACAATTAAAAAATATGTAAGCATACTGGGCGATTTCAGGGAAACAAACCATGCATTTAAAATATTCAGAATTCTTCACAGTGTTCATTCATCTAAGCAGCCATATCCCTTGAACTCTAATGATGAGCAGGTGACCAACTACCAAGAATACTAATCTTTAATCAACCCCTATTTGAAGCATGAAATTCTCATTCCAGGAAAGTGATTAGTTAATTTACTGGGAATAGGATTTTCAAATGGGAAATCTGTATAGAAGTACAATTTAGAATGTTGTTGTTACTACTCTTGCAATTTAAAGAGTAAAATGTCTCTTTATCTGAAACTTACAAAATTATTCTCCAATAAAATAATTTGGAGCAGATCAAATAGAAAATATTTTTTTTGGTACTCTATAGAAGCAAAACAATCCTGACTCAATTGGCTTAATGTTTTTTGCAGTTTTAAGCCAATATTTAAGGCATTTGATAAATATTCCCTTGTAATTAATGAAATGGAACTAAGGTAAGTAGAATACCATTCAATATATGATCTAATAATGAATACATGGTGATTACCAGAATAATACAACTACCAGTAAAAGTTCATTTGTATTTTGACCAATATAAGATTGTACCCAGAAAAAGTACTTTACAGTATTTATTTAAAATTTTGTTTTAGTGTCAAAATAAATGAATAATTATATCTGTAAGTTAGCACCTTGGGAGTTAAATCAGTTGCTTCTTGTCTTCATAGATTTTATGGTCTTGGAAATCTATAGTATCTCATTTGATCCTAATTAACCAAGATTTTCATACATTTTTACCCTACTATATTCCAGAAAAAAATATTTTATTTCACTGAAAGAAATGGTATTGATGCTTCATATAAAAATTTACTATAGAGTATTCAAGCTGTAAGCAACTATCACTGAGATGATGACATTTTCTCTTCTAGAATAAAATATGATACATAATTAAAGTTACAAATTTTGGGACTTAATATTTTGACACTTACATCTGGAGAAATTTTTCAACTGTGATGAAAACTATGTAATAAATCTGGTTGAGGTAAATATAGAGATGTTTAAACAATGCACATTATTTATATCCTTCCAAATCTTTAATTTTATGAAATTGCTTTTCTTCGTTGCAGAAAATGATGCACTTGTAAGTTTATTGTTCTTGTTTTTGATTATTTGATTTTTGCTAATTAATAAAATTTTAAGGTGCTATTTCTTTTTTATTTCATTCCTCTTCCTTAACATGATTTATTATGTTTTTAGGTGTAAAAAAGTTATATGACAGAATTATATTTAGAGGAAACTTGTATTAAAATACTAAAGTGATATACTGAGTGTTTCTGTGAATCTTTCCAAATTGTTCCCATTAATTATACTTCATGAACACCAAATACTGACATTTTCAACTCATATTTAAAGGAAATAAATTATTTATGGAAATTTTCAGGGGATTTTGATGCTGTAAGAAAAAAAAAGAGAATAACTAGGCTCCAATACCAATTTTTAAATTAATGGCAACACCGTTTACTGCTGAGAAACAAATAGGAAATCATTGGCAAAGAAAGGATAATAATAGTGACCTTAAAATCAGAAAGGAGTCATGTTCCTGTAATTATGTGTTCAAGAAGTAAATAACTTGCTTATTTTGCTTTATAAATCACCAAAAACTAATCAGCATATGTAGCCTTATAATATTAAAACACAAATTATGTTACTGGCATTCAGCATGTTAACATTAGAAAAATTGCATTGTGTGTATCTGAAAATTTAAAACTAACTTTTTACTTGATAAGGGTAACATGTAAAATGTGACTAAGCTAATCACATTGTGGTTTTACATTTTTTTTGCATCATATATATTCATTTATATAGTTAATATTCACTTCTAAGTTTGAAGATTTCTTTTACCTTTACTTGAACGTTTGTGTCTGCCCATTTGTGTGAGAGAGAAAGATTCACATACACATCTGTGAATATTTGTATACTAAACAGAAGACTGAATAATATAATCAAATTGGAAAAAAGTTGGAGCTTCTTGAATGGGTAGATTATTAAAAAAGGGTATAAAAATAATCAAGGAACAAAGGTCTTATAAACATATTAACTGAGGAGAATCTGCTGTGGAATGCTGAGATTGTGTTCTATTCTCTTCCAAATTGAAGCTAAAGAAATCTATAAATCTTCTCTCAAACTTATGAAAAAAAAAATAGGGCATTATGTACCAAGCTTTTAAAGACTTGGGAATCAGTAAATATTCCTCCTGAAACTTCTGTGATTTTCCAAATCTGAGGGGGCGGGGGAGAAAAAACAGAAAGGAAAAATAAAGGGTCAATAAATATTTCTCAAAATACCAAGTTGGAAAAGTTGACAACCCTAGAGAAGAAGGCATCCATCAGCGGGCTTCTGCTGCCAACGATGGCCCCAGGGAAGCAATAATAGAGAGGCCCTTGCTTAGTATTAATACAGCAATTAGATAGATAGATGATAGATAGATGATAGATGATAGATAGATGATAGATAGATAGATGATAGATGATAGATAGATAGATAGATAGATAGATGATAGATAGATAGATAATAGGTAGATAACAGGTAGATAATAGATAGTTGGATAGATGGATGATAGATAGATGATAGATGATAGATAGATAGATAGATAGAGAGAGAGATAGATAGATAGATAGATAGATGATTGATAGATAGATAATAAAACAACAACAAAAAACCTTAAGAGAGATTTGAGGAGACAGAAAGTGGCTGTGTCCCAATGTGGAGGAAATTATCATAAAGAATGACAGTCTGCTGTGGCCAAAGACAAGGGATGTTTCATAGTACAGTTTGATGGCTGTGGTCTTTTGTATCATCCTCTTTACCCCTAGAAGAGCACTATCTCAAGGCAAGAAAGAAGCCAAGAGAAAACTGAGACATAACACCAAGGCACTGCTTGAGAACAGCCAGGGTGAGACACTAATAGTAACAAGAACAAGTGGGCTGTGAAGCCCCTGAAAATTATCTACTGGGGAAGATCCCAATGCACTAAACATGTCTACTGTGGCCTTGCAAACTTCAGCTCCCAACTGCTCTTATCACCCCTCTTACTACACACTCAAATTAACTCCAGGAAAACCCAGTCTTCCTGGCCCTACATCCTTTTCTATAATTATCACAACCTAAAACTATCCATACCTTCCAAGAAACTGAATAATGAAAACTTCTTGCCACAATATTGTTTGATCAACCTCCTTCCTTAGTGTGATTTTTATGGTTGAGTTCACTAAGACTCTGAGAACACACAAAGTTTGAGATGGGGCGCCTGGGTGGCACAGCGGTTGAGTATCTGCCTTCGGCTCAGGGAGTGATCCCGGCGTTGTGGGATCGAGCCCCACATCAGGCTCCTCTGCTGTGAGCCTGCTTCTTCCTCTCCTGCTCCCCCTGCTTGTGTTCCCTCTCTCGCTGGCTGTCTCTATCTCTGTCAAATCAATAAATAAAATCTTTAAAAAAATTAAAGTTTGAGATAAATGGAGTGGTTGAGACTGGATCAAGAAGACAGGGGCTCTCTCCCTAAATTGTACCCTAAAGACACATATAAGTATACTATGTGACCTAGACTTTTCCTCACTCCCCATTGAGACAACAACCAGTTTGTGTATAAGTTCACAGAGAGCAATTTATAGGATTGCTAAGAATACAGCACGAAATAAAGGGAAGCTAGAATTGCAGTTGGTGAAGGAGCAGTAGTCACTCAAATTTGCAAGGAGAGAGGAATGTCTGATGTTTTTGTAGTTTGCACAGTGACCTAGTCTTTTCTATCTATACTTGGTGAAGATTATGATGCAGTCTTGTTTTCAATCTCCCTTCATCATGTCCTAGAAAGATCTTGTCTGATGTTGGTGTCCTGTGAAAATAGTTTTGCTCAACAGCAGGGTACCACATGTGGCTGTGAATCCTAGGCTGGCTCCCTGAAACATCAAGTCCTAGATGCTAGTGTCAGGGGAGCTCCTATATCAGAGGCTATTATTCTCTTGCTCAAAATATATCTTCTTAGCATCAGATACACCAAAATATCACATCAATATTTTTTTTCCAAACAAATTAAAAAAAGACTCATGAATTATTTTCCAAATAAACCAGATAATTTATCCATTGACTAGAAAGTAGTCTATGTACAAAAGTGATATCAGAACATGTATTTTTTCTGTGTGCTTGGACTTGTGTAGTGTTTCTCTTAATAGCCTAAATTAAATGAGGGGAAGATAGTCCTATTTTCTTTAATCATGTTTAGTCAAACCTCTACCATCTGGCTCTCCTAATGCCATTTCTTATACTGATTTCCTTTCTTCTGCATTACTGCAGTTTTCATTAGTTTCTCCACTCTAGCATCAATCAGCTTGTGAGGAGTGGTCATTATATTTTCAAAAAGAGACCCTCTGATCAAAGTATACTCACCTTTATAATTATACTCTTATAATTAATAATTAAAGACTAATTTCTCATGCCTTGTAAATGGATTGTAAATTGACATCTCCTCCCACTACCTGAAGTCATAGCAATCCCTCTTCCTAAATTCCTAAACCTTTTGTGCACAAATATAAAAGCCATTCTCAAAAATGCTCCGAATTTCTAAACTTTACACTATTTCTTTTCTCTCCTCTGTCCATTTCCTGCTCATACTTTTTTCTTCCTATCAATATATTGTCTACCAGTCCAAATCCAGCACAAACTTCACATTTTACAGTGTTGAAGTTGTCTCACAGTTTGCCTGCCAATTAAGATAGCAGTCAGTGCCCCTGAAGGATATCACATTATCCTGTTCAGTACAGAACACCTGTGTGCCTCTTATTTCTCAACTGCATTGTACGTTTACTTTAGGCAAGTACTGGTCATCATTCAAATCTTCAATATAAAGTCTCCAGTAATGTCTAGACACGTTCCTTCATTTTCTCAAATTCTAATAATAATGAAGAAGAAGAAGAAGAATTCTTGAATGGAAAGTTGAACTGTATTTTGTATTAATATGTAAATTGCTAAAGACTGTTTATTTCCATTTTGACGCATAGTTCTCTCTCTTTCAATTTAAGATAGACTCTCTAAAATCTTGTTTTTTCCTCTTATTTCACCCAGCCCCCACCCACTTCCCTCTGGCAATCACCAGTTTGTTCTCTGTATTTAAGAGTCTGATTTTCTCTTTTTCCTTTGTTTGTTTCCTTTGTTTCTTAATTTGCACATACAAGTGAAATCATATGGTATTTGTCTTTCTCTGTCTGATTTATTTCACTTAGCATTATACTCTCTAGCTCTATTCACATTGTTGCAAATGGCAGGATCTCATTCTTTTTATGGCTGAGTAATATTCCATTGTATATATACCACATCTTTATTCATCTATCAGTGGACGCTTGAGTGGCTTCTATAAGTTTGCTATTGTAAATAATGCTACAATAAACATAGCAGTGCATATATCTTTTCAGATTAAAGTTTTCATTTTCTTTGGATAAATACCCAGTAATGGGATTACTGGATCATATGGTAATTCTATTTTTAATTTTTTGAGGACCCTCCATACTGATTTCCTCAGTCGCTGCACTAATTTTACATTCCCACCAACAGAGCACGAACATTCCTTTTTCTTCACATCCCTACCAACACTTGTTATTTCTTATCTTTTTGATCCTAGTCATTCTGACAGGTGTGAGGTGATATCACATTGTGGTTTGATTTGTGTTTCCTTGGTGATTGGTGATGTTGAGCATCTTTTCATGTGTCTGTTGGCCATCTGTATGTCATCTTTGGAAAATTGTCTATTCAATTGTCTGCCTATTTTTTTAATCAGATTATCTGGGTGGGGTGTAAAATCTTTTCTTTTTATATATATGTTAATACATATTGATATGCCATGTCTAAGGAAAAGAAATTTGGAAGTTGCTATCAGCAGAAGCTTGTCCAAGTTTTAATTAGTGCTTTCTAGTTATTGATAGAAATGCTAAACAGTTAACAATTTGTGGAAAAGACTATCAATAACAATGTTAGTTTCTCTTACCATGATCTAAAGCTTTCAATTTTGGAAAACTAAAGAATAAATTAACTTTACAAATAAAACAAAAATACTGTTTAGAAACTAGACACAGTTAAATAACATTTTTGGGATAATATGCATGTATTTTACATAGTGTAAGGATATTATACCTATTTGTGTATATATGTACAGGGAATATAATGATCATAGAGGTATTCTAGGGGAAATAAACAACAAACCTCAATAATATAGGAGGTATGGGATGCTAGGTATAAGGTAGACTGGAGGGCCCCTTTGTGACTCAGTTAAGTGTCTGCCTTTAGCTCAGGTCATGATCCCAAGGTCCTTGGATCTAGTCCTACATCTCCCTCTGCCCCTCCCCTCACTCATTCTCTCACTCTCTCGCTCTCTCAAAAAAAATAAAATAAAATCTTTAAAAAAAAAATAAGGTAGACTGGAGCAACACAGATGGTCATAAATGGTGCAGAGGAAATGTTGTAATGACCTGATTGCCTAATGTAGGAGTAACACCCTAGAAAAGAAGACTGGAGACTTGTCATATTCCAGTTAGAAAGGAATATCAATATGAGAGGAACACACAAAGAAAAATCCAAAAGAGAGTACTGGATATCTACATATTTAATTTGAATTGTGTGAACTGTCAACAATCAGTAAAAAAAAAAAAAAAACATAGCTTATGTTCAAAGAAGATAAATTAATAATTTTAAAGTAACTCCAGTTGACCCTTGAATAATGCAGGGGCTAAGGACACTGATACCCACCCCTCACATAGTCAAAACTCTGTGTATAACTTTTGGCTCTCTCAAACCTTAACTACTAATAGGCTACTCTTGACTGGAAGCCTTATCAATAATATAAATGGTCAATTAACATATGTTTCATATGTTGTATGTATTATATAGTGTATTCTTACAGTGGAGTGAGGTAGAGAAAAGAAAATGTTATCAAGAAAATCATAAGAAAGAGAATGCATTTATGGTCCTGGTCTGCAAAAAAGTCCACATGTAAGTGGACTCTCATAGTTCAAACCTGTGCTGTTCAAGGATCAACCGTAGAGTGTTTAGGATGAAATGTTAGAGATAGGAAGTCTATCAATGCACCTAGCTATGAGTACAAAGAAACAGTTTCTTTCCTAAATCACAGCACCATTAGGAAATGCAGAGGCTCAATTACATTATCCTCCCTTTATGCATAATCCCAGTATTGTTGCGGCGAATCCAGTTCCTGCTGTTTTCATCCATTTCAGCCTGGGCCCAAAGATCTTACCCTATTCCCTTCCTTCCTCACCTCCCTCCTTCCTTCCTTTCTTTACAATTTCTTCTCTTGAAATAATTGATGTCCTCAACTGACGTTGCAGGTACAATAGGCTTCTATAGGTTGTGGAAAGGATTCACCATAAATAAAGCACTATAATGTTGTGAAGTTTCCATTTATGGAACAATCCCTTTGTCTTAAGGGGTTCTGGAACATATCTCTATGTGCTAGGATGGAAATAATTTGTGAAACATTATATTATGTCTCCCTCATGTTCCCTTAGAGATGCAGAGATAAAAGAAGAAGTGACCAGGAGGAGTTTCAGTTTCTAGACTCTTTCCTACATTTCAGTTATCTGCATACAGTCAGTCTATGACATTCAAAGATTAATACATACAAATTTATATAGTAACTGTGTGTTTGCCTCTCTATCTCCCCAATGAAAATAAATGTAAATTGCTCAATGGTCAGGACCACCTTCTGTTCATCATTTAATACCTAGTTTTCTAATTTCTATTTAATTATTCAGTTTGCTATCTTTTACCTTCTTAAAATACTTACACATTATCTTATTTTATTGTAGCTACTTACTCTATAGAAGATTTTCTTACTACCTAAGAAATCATATATCTGAGTACATTATATAATAAAAACCACAAAGAACTCTATCCCAAAACAAAATATACACCAACACATGTGCTATTCTTTCATCCAGCAATGACACAAAACTTGCAACATCTAATGTATAGGCAAATGCAGGAACTATCCATGTGAAATAACACAGATAGAAAGATATTATATATCTCAGGACTCTTCTGTGATATGCACTATTCCACAGGATTTTGCTGAAGAATTCATTGCCAAATTGTTAGCACATTTTTATCTCTTTAACTGCTTACTCATTTAGCTCATTATAAGCCTGCAGGCTGCCTAGGTTGCTGAGGTCAACCCAAGGATAGTTCTGTATTGCTATTGTATTCTGCTATTGTATTCTGTATTGCATTTCAGTCTCAACTGAGATTATTCAGTTCAATCTCATATTTAACCTTCAACTTCAAGCTTATCTTTGTTTAAAATGCTTTGCAGACACTTTGAAACAACACATCATTTACATACCATCACCCCAGTACAATCCAAAACTACAGCTATCAGGATACAGCAGCAGCAGGATTATTGCTTCAAGGACTTGGGGTGATGTTCCTTCTCAGCAAGTTAGAAGAGTTTTGGTTTTTTATTTGTTTGTTTTATAATGGACCAAAACAATTTTAAGACTCTCAAATAAATATCTAAAGGTTTTTCTAAAAGTTGCTATTAAAATAAAAAGGGGAAGAAGCAATAAGAAAACTGAAATGTAACATATCGATATTTGTTATTACTAAATTATATCAAGTAGCACAGTGATGATATCATTTTTATAAAAATCAATAGTTATACTCTCTCTCTTTAAACATTAATATTTTATGCAAGGTTTAATGTTTTGGATGTCCACCACAAAAGACACTGCTATTTGATGATATATAGCGAAGAAGCACTTTAACACATTAAACGAGTTACTAATTGTTCCAAAGATGATAATAATGACTTGATGGGCTGAAAATATCTTTATACTGTTACTAATGGGCTCATTTTTAAGATAGTGATAATTTTACTATAAACATTATAATCTGCATTAGGGATGGCTGATTAGAAGAATCATCTCAATTATCCTTATCTTTCTTGTGTTGAATCACCAAATTAAAAATAATAAGAAATTTATGTTGAGTTTAATAGACAAAAATATAAATGGCATCTACTGGTTCTTTTCTCCACTAAATCCCCAAACTTTCTATCTCTTTCCAAAAAGGAGAAGAAACAGATTCTAATATTATTCTCTATGGAAATTGATCATCCTAGACTTCAGTTTATTCACCTATTAAAATGTTAGAGGTGATAGAAATCCATTTATTTTTCCACTGATTCATTCTAGCTGACACTTAAAGAGTAGAAACTTAATTCTTCCTAGAACACTGAATGGGAATCTGTCAGAAGAAAACTGAAGAAATCACTCTGTCTTTAGGGAATCTTCTGAAAATAAATGAGTTGAATATACCAAGAATAGTAGCTACAAGTGTGTGTCAAAGTTCATATATTTTTTCTTTATACTCTATGTAAATTATGTGTAAAATATTAGTTGTAAAATATATATATACTTATATATATGTAGTGTTCAAGTATAAGTACCATAATAGTATTTTCTTAGAATCAGAATGTTAATTGTTCTTTTAAGCTATACATATACTTAGAAAAGTGGGCAAAACTAAATTATTTGTTAATTGCACATATAAATGCATTACTTTCCTTAGAAATAAAATTTTCACTAATTATAAAAAAATTAAAATACAATTTTGGTATATTTTTCCTAATAATATGTATGTATATTCTATTTTAGTCACTTAAGTTATGGGAGTTAGTGCCCATATAATTTTAAAGTGATGTTTTGGGTTAGTTCTTAATAGTTAAATAAATTTGCTTTTTTAGAAATGTTTTAGATTTATTTTTTAAAAAGTTGTAAAGAGAGCACAGACAATTTTAATATACCCTACACCCCATCTAATTCGTCCATTACTAACAACTTACATTAGTATGTATGGTACATTTGTTCCAAATAATGAGCAAAGGTTGATGCATCATTACAAACTAACCACCGCATTTTATGTAGGTTTCCTTAGTTTTTAATCTAATGCCTTTTTCTGTTCCAGAATCTCATTCAAAATATGACATTATATTTCATTGTCACATCTCCTTAGACTTCTATGCTCTGTGACAACTCAGATTTTTCTTGTTTTTGTTGACTTTGACAGTTTTGAGATACATTGCCCAGGTATTTTGTAGAATGTCCCTCAGTTGGAATTGGTCTGGTATTTTTTATCATGATTAAGGTGTTATTATTCATTTTGGGCAAGGAAGTTCACAGAGGCAAAGTGTCATTGTCATCACATCATATCAAAGTTACATACTATCAGTAAATAATCGCTGTTGATTTTGACTTTATTCATCTGGCTGAGGTAGTGCTTGTTTACCGTTACTCTTTCTATACCGTGTTCTTTGTAAGAACGTTATTATGTGCAGCCCACATCTAAGGAGTGAGGAGTTATTCTTCTTCTCCTTGAGGGCAGAGTATCTACCTATATTATTTGAAATTCTTCCACATGGAGATTTATCTATTCTTCCTCTCTATTTATACAGTAATTTTTATGTGAGTATGAATTCATACATTTATTTTAAATATATTTTGGGTTATTATCCAATGTTCTTTTATTTATTTAGTTACTCAAGCTCTAGTTTTGGCCATTGGAAGCTTTTTCAGTTGACTTTTTTTTTTTTTTTGATATTATTTCTGTGAATTTTTTTTTTATTATGTTCAGTTAGCCAACATGTAATACATCGTTAGTTTTTGATGTAGCATTCAATGATTCATCAGTTGACTCTTACATCCCTTCCATATATCCCTCGACATTGTGGATAGGTTAATTGCTCGTTAGTTTGCTTGTTTTTGAGACTTTCTGACTTTATGACAATGCAGGATGCTCCATGATCATCTTGTGCATTTCCTGCCCTAGCCCTAAGATCAGCCATATCTGCAAGGAGTCTTGTTTCTCTTATTGGCGAATAATAGAGTAAGATCTGTATGCTAAGTGTGCTCATTGTTGCTGGAGGATCATGGGAATTCGAGGCAACCAATGGCCCAAGATAAAAAGAAGAAACAACCAAGTAGATGTGCACTTTAGAGAGATGAATTGACAATAACAGGAGAATTCACATTATCTAAAACTAAAAAGAAGATAATGAGATATATAACCAATTAATATTCAAGTGAAATACAAAATGAAAAATAAAGTTTTTTTCTTTTTTTTAAGATTTTTATTTATTTATTTGACAGAGATAGAGACAGCCAGTGAGAGAGGGAACACAAGCAGGGGGAGTGGGAGAGGAAGAAGCAGGCTCACAGCAGAGGAGCCTGATATGGGGCTCAATCCCATAACGCCGGGATCACGCCCTGAGCCGAAGGCAGACGCTTAACCGCTGTGCCACCCAGGCGCCCCAAAAAATAAAGTTTTGAAATAAATTATTAAACATTAAGTTTGGCGCTTCACTATTATTAAATTATCTTTACATATATTTTTTTTTAAAGACTTTATTTATTTGACAGAGATAGAGACAGCCAGCGAGAGAGGGAACACAAGCAGGGGGAGTGGGAGAGGAAGAAGCAGGCTCATAGCGGAGGAGCCTGATGTGCGACTCGATCCCACAACACCGGGATCATGCCCTGAGCCGAAGGCAGACGCGCTTAACTGCTGTGCTACCCAGGCGCCCCTTACATATATTCTTATAACTATATATAGACCTATAATTTCAAATTAAAATTAACTTCAAATTAATTAGTACAGATTTATATAGAATATACTCTAACTTTTTTCATCATTATATCACTTAACTATTATGACATTCTGAGTTTATCTTCTTGTTATATTTGTAATTTTGTCAAAAGTTAACTTTCATTATCAATTTCATTATACTTTCTACTGTATTTCTTGATTTCTTATATTTCTCAATTTCTTGATTGATTAATCTATAATTTATTAATCTATAATAATTTATTTATTATTATGTTATTGGAGCATGAATTTATTTTCCTTTTTTAAAGATTTTATTTATTTAATTGACAGAGAAAGAGTGAGCACAAGCAGGAGGAGCTGCAGGCAGAGGGAGAGGGAGAAGCAGGCTCCCCACTGAGCAGGGAGCTCGATGTGGGGCTCGATCCCAGGACCCTGGAATCATGACCTGAACTGAAGGCAGACATTTAACCAACTGAGCTCTCCAGGTGCCCCTGGAGCATAAATTTAAATGCAACTTTAATTACATCTCAACCAATGATATACATTATTGTTTTTTTACACATTAACTGTGTATAGCTGTGGATTTAATTTTGTGAAAAGAAAAATAAAATATATTATTTTGCATATTAGATATATTTCACTAGCTTTTTGTCTTGTTTTGTTTCAAGTTTTATTTAAATTCTCATTAGTTGACGTATAGTGTAATACTGGTTTCAGGAGTAGAATTTAGTGATTCATCACTTACATATAACACTCAGTGCTCATCACAACAAGTGTCCTCCTTCATACCCACCACCCATTTAGCCTATCCCCCCACCCACCACCCACTTAGCCTATCCCCCACCCACTTCTTCTCCAGCAACCTTCAGTTTTTTCTCTATAGTTAAGAGTCTGTTTTATGGTTTGCTTCCTTCTCTCTCTCTTTTTTCTTCTTTCCCTTATGTTCATCTCTTTTGTTTCTTAAATTACACATATGAGTGGAATCACATGGTACATTTCTTTATCTGACTGACTTATGTTGCTTAGCAAAATACACCCCAGCTCCATCCACATGATTGCAAATGGAAAGATTTCATTCTTTTTGATGACTATGTAACACTCAATGTTTTATATCTCACATATATACCAATATATACCACATCTTCTTTATCCATTCATCAATCAATGGACATTTGGATTTGGGTCCTTTCCATAAGTTGGCTATTGCTGATAATGTTACCATAAACATTAGGGTGCATGTGACCCTTTGAATCAGTAACCTTCAACAAAGCAGGGAAGAATATCCAATGGAAAAAAAAGAGAGTCTCTTCAATAAATATTGTTGGGGACAACTGGACAGCAACATGCAGAAGAATGAAACTGGACCACTTTCTTACATCATACACAAAAATAAATTCAAAATGGATGAAAGACTTAAATGTGAGACAGGAAACCATGAAAAGCATAAAGGAGTATATAGGTAGCAACCTCTTTGACATCAGCTATAACAACTTCTTACTAGACACATCTCTGGAGTCAAGAGAAAAAAAAGTAAAAATGAACTATTGAGATTTCATCAAAATAAAAAGCTTCTGCACAGCAAAGGAAACAATCAACAAACCTAAAAGGCAACCTATAGAATAGGAGAAGATATTTGCAAATGACATAACAGACAAATAAAGAACTTATATAGTTCAACATCTGAAAAACAAATAATCCAGTTAAGAAATGGGCAGAAGACATAAATAGACATTTTTCCGAAGAACACATCCAGATGACTAATACACACATGAGAAGATACCCAACATCACTCAACATTAGGGAAATACAAATCAAAACTATGATGAAATACCATCTCACGCCTGTCAGAATGGCTAACATTAACAATACAGAAAACAAACAACACATGTTGGTGAGGATGCAGGGGAAGGGGAACTCTCTTGCACTGTTGGTGGGAATGCAAACTGGTGCAGCCACTATGGAAAACAGTACGGAGGTTCCTCAAAAAGTTAAAAATAGAACTACCCTATGACCCAGCAATTGCACTACTAGGTATTTACCCAAAGGACACAAAAATATTTCACTAGTTTTTAATGTTCTTATGGTGTTCTCAAAGAATATAAAATATAATTACTACTTTATGGAATATTCATATTTTCTTAATGTTGGGCTCTCTTAATTTTAATGTCATATGAGAATTTAGAAATAGCACATTTCTAGGCTGAGAGCAGTATAAAAACATACATACATATATACTATTATTCATGTTTCTGTGTGTGCAATTACAACATAGAATCTCAATAAATTAAGGTTATTACTTATATCTTTCAAATCATGTATATCAGTATTAATCTGTCCCATTAGTTTGACTCATCATGTCCAAGAACTGAATTCTGTAACTGAAAAGTAATGGTTGACAATTAACATATGTTCCAAAAAAAGATTATATATATATGTATATGTTTAAATTTATGTATAATATATAAATATTTTAATTTGTATTAAATAAATATATAAATATATATAAATTCCTGCAGTATCATTAGATTATAAAAGTATCTAAAACTGATTATTGATCTGAATGTTGCAGTCTACACTTAAGTTCTCTAGATCTATATCACATTTTATATTTAGATCAGGTCTCTATTCTCCTGTGTATAATTTTCTGTTAAACAGATTCCTAATTATTTAATTGTACTTATTATATATATTTTCATTTTATTTACCATCTTATTTCTTTTTCAAATTATCCTTGGTATTTTGTTTGTTCTTCTTTTTAACTTCATAATTTTATTCATCTGTACAATTTTTCAAAAAACAAATTTTTCTGGTCATTTCTTTCTGATTTATTTATTGTAGTTTTTCTTTTCTTTTACATTATGTTCACATACAATGTGAGCTAATAGTTGATTGTTACATTCTCTGTGAATCATGAGCACGTGGGTTAAGGGGGTATTTCCTTCCCATGGGATTTGTATTTGCTCTTGCCAGAAGCCACAAGTTACTATCAACCAGAGACTACACTGAAGGACTGGAATTCCCCACACCACATAGGAAACATTAAACATCACCAAGAAATCTGTGCAACCTCAGGACTAGGCCTATTTAGCCTTTTTTTTTTTTTTTAGACTTGTTTTTCCACTCAGAGCCAAGGCTAAGACACATAGACTTCATTATTCCTTCTAATTTTTTATAATGTAACGTATTAGCAAATATTCTCCAGAGAAACAGAACCAACAATGTGTTATATAAATTAGATATAAGTATAAATTACTTCGTTTTAATGCTGTATAATGTCCATGGTAAGATGTTGCATTGATTGTCAATTCTTTTCCCTTCCCACCAGCTTTGTTTTTAGGTTTGACACTGTGTGCCTTGGGGTGGGAGAGTTTGACAACTTCAGACATCAATGAATCAAACATCCTTTAAATAAGAGTTTTATACTTTGGTTCTTTCATCCTTATACACTAAAATCCCTGGAGTAGATTTTTTGGGCAGGAGCTATACTTTATTGTTTGTTTTTGTTTTTATTTTAGTAGAATTTCTAGGCTGTCTTCTTTCCCACCCAAAAATGGCTGTAACAAGTCATGTGTATACCAGCAACGAAAAGGATGATATTCACTGGATGCTATACTGCTCTCATTGGTCTGATTTGTGTTTGAAATTTCATTTTTTTCTTTGCTTCTCCATGATTTCTGATGAATTTTGTCAATTTTGTTCTTTTTGCCATTTTTAAATGCTTGAGAAATTGACAACTTTTACCCTTCTCTCTTTACTCTACTCACATATTTTTAAGTAAATTTGTAGGAACTTTCCTTATACTACTCTTCATTTCGCATCTGTATTTCCCTTTTATTCCCCCAACTGCACTGTATCTGATAACCAATTATGGTACCCTTTTTCCATATAAGAAGTTTATTTCTAGATTATAAAATGTATTTGTCTTTTATTTTATAACTCACAGAATTAATGTATTCATTATTAGCATATTACTGTATCTGGATTTTATATGTATTCTGATTGATATTGCCCTGAGTTATATTTTTTCAGCTTGCATAACTTTTAATCTATTTGGAATTTATTTTTTGTTGCAAATTTTTTTCCAAATGTGATTATTTCCAATTTATACTTAATTTTAAATTTGAATACATTATTTTTAAATACTTAAGTATTTAAAATAGTTTAAATTATTTTATTTACATTGGTTTTTTAAGACCTTTATATTTTAAGTTCTAATAAATTAAGCTTAGGCTTATCCACATAATATTTGTATAATATTTCTTTAGTGACAACAGCTGTTAAAATGTAAATGCTTCAAAACCATGTGTACACCACCTGTGTTTTGCTTCAGAATTATGACTTTAGACCTCTATTGTAAATTTCTTATGTTGCTTTTTCAGTGAAAATTATGCTTTGTTTTCCAAACACACCTGAATAGACCTCTTCTAATGTTTTAAATATTTTTAATATATAATTAAATCTTCCCATATAAATAAAATTTTAGTGTTTATATAATATTCACCATATTTTTGCCAAAACAATTTATCCAGTAATTTTGATTATATATTTGTGATATTTTACATTATTCTCTGTAATAATGATGTAAATTCTCATCCATATACTTAATACCTTGGGAGTAATACCTAGATTCTGATTCCACAGTAATTTTTGAGATTTTTTATATGCATTGTTAAATTCCTTCTAAAAATAATTGTACTATAGTACAACCTATGGTGGAAATAATTATATGTTGTTGTCTACTTTATTTGGAACACCAGATTGAATATGTTAATAATAGTTCCTTAAAAGCACATGCTATTAGAAGACTCAAAAAGTAAATTCACATAAACTCCTAGTTATATCTAATCCTTTTTTATTTCTTTTCCCCTACAAATCGGAAATTTCTTGATATTTCTGTTTCTAAATTAACATCTATTGCATTGCCTGTCACAGATTATATGCTCAATATACTTTGAGTGAATAAATGCTTAACTTCTCTGATTTTTGGTCACTACAAATTTGTAGTAGTTACCTTTCTTTTAATGCCGAAACTGTATTGCTTAGTTGGTAATCCAATCTTTTTCTAAATTTCTCTTTGAAAAATATTCTCAAAACCTTTAAAAGTTTTAACACACACACACACAGAAAGTTCTTACACAGGTTCATAGTTGTATTTGAGCAATAGAAAATGAGATAGGCTTCTCATATCACACAGAAACAGCTCTTGACAGTCTTTTTAAAAAAATGAATTATAATTAACTTATAATATTATATTAGCTTTAGGTGTGCCACATAGTAATTTGATATTTTTATATGACAAAATGATCAATACAATAGGTCTAGTTACTCCCTGTAACCATACAAAGTTATTACAATATTATTGACTATCTTGTCTATGCTGTACATTGCATCCTCATGACTTATTTATGTAATAACTGGAGGTTTGTACCTCTTAATCACCATTACCTATTTTACCTGTCCCCCACTTCTCTCCCCTCTGGCAATCATCTGTTTGTTCTTTGTACCTGAGCCTGTTTCTCATTCACTTTGTGTTTTGAACTGTCTGATGATTACCACAGCCTTCAGGATCAGTTCACTGACTTTTTCATAGCAGCAGTCTGGTGTTTGCCTCTGGTATTCGACATTTTGAAGAAATGCCTCCATTAACTATTGCTGCTGAAGCCTGCTCTCAGCAATCTCTGGCTTGTGGGGCTTAAAATACAGCACAATTGTCTGCTCATTTAATGAAGCCATTGTGGCTCTCAAACATAAAGAAGGTTACTCTTTCCCAAATCACATATGGTGAAGGTTGTCTCATACCAAAAACTACTTGGTTCCTACTCTTACTTAACTGTACTTCCAATTCACAGATCAGCACACATACCACAGAGACTCTTTTTTTTTTTTTTCTCTCCCAATATGTGGTCAACAGCTCTATGAGTTATACCAAGCCAACTGTGACCAAATAATCACTCTTCAGTGTTCAGCTAATCATAGTGAGGTGCTCAGATGACCCAATCATTTTGCAGTTTTATGGCAAATTATTTCCAAGGTATTTTTCAGGGGCTACGTTGGCCCTTTTCTTTTAATCACCCTGGTCAGTATGAACTAATTCATCTAAATAATTTATAAAATTTAGTTACCAAGAGATGGAATTGTGAAACCCTAGGCAAATTTGCACTACTACAGTCTTAAAACAGCCAAGATCTTTGGTAAGGGGCACCATGGTGGCATATACTCACCGAGTTTACCCTGTATTATCAGAATGACCTGATACACAGTTCCTTGTGAAAATGGAAAAACATTGCTTGTCTTTTGACACTGAGTATTCACCTAGTTATTTCCAGGGCAAAGGGACACTTCTCCAAGATGAAGTGGTGTTTCCATTTATAGACAGGAAAAAAAAATACTGATTTTTAAATGATTTAGGAAAAAGTAGTGACCTCCCCCAAAAAAGTTTCTTTTCCAGAAGTGTTTTTTTCTCTTAAATGAATGAACAAATGAATGAATGAATGAATGAATGGATAAACCAAACTATATTTATATAGTAACTTTAAAACTTAAAAAGTTTTTCTTTTAACTTATCTTTAAAAGTTTTGAAACAGAAACAAACTATACATATATGGTATATGTCACATCACAAAAGACTTGCATATTTGACAAAATATTTTATTTATTTATTTGATTGGAAGAAAAAAGTAAGGATCAAAATGACAGAGTAGCACAGAGAAGTATAATGACTGGCTTTTAAGATCATTTCTAGCTGTAGGTGACCAACCTTATTACTTGATGGAACATTTTGTGGGCCTGTGCCCATATTTCCTTTATGCCTGTTTTTGTCCTTCATGGGAGATGAAAATATTTCATAGTCACTCTATAAATGAGGAGCTCATCTGTTAATGTCAATGGAAAGTTTATTAATGTATAAGTTATATAGCCTACATCCACACATATGTCACATCATGTGACAAGGCACCATTTGTTATACTACCTTCCACGCTCAGACATATGTCGATTCATATAGTAGAATACAAATATATCAAAAAGGAATTTGTAAAAGGTTACTTTGAGACAAGTAAATTGCTAAATTACGTAAGTAAATTTATAAATATGTGCACTTACGGATCTATTTGCCTCTCATAGTAAACACTGGGATAATAGTTTAGTTATCATAAGTAATGGTTTCATAATATGTTAAATTGAATATTTCCCATGATTACATTTAAGTTAAAAAAAGTAGATAAACTAGATTTATAACTTCTTGAGCTAAATGACATAGTAAACGAGGTCAGAAAAACAATATATTTCCTCCATACTTGAGAAAGAAAGCCTTTGTTCTTTAGATACCATGTTAGGATGATAAATTGAAACTAGTACAGTACTTACATAGAAGTTTGAGGACACATTCCTGACATATTCATTTTATTCAGGTGGATATCAGAATGTAGTAAAATTATGTTAATGTAGAACTTAAGGAGCATTAGTTTTCCCCCTTACAAAATAGCATCATTCCATTACTATCTTTCAAATATGTACACTTATTTTGTAATTTAATAAATCAATAAAAGAAGTAATAAGTTAAAATTACATGTTGATTTTGGTAAAACTGATGAAATTCTTAAAATATTTAATTTAAATTTTCTACAAAAAATGCTACTTAAGAGATCTAAATTAGTATAAGTATGTAACAAATGCTTTTAGGGCTTTACTAATTGGTTTCCTACTTTCCTTCTTTTGTTTTTGTCTAATTCTTTCAACTTCCATAAAAACTGTGAAACACTTTAATTTATGTAATTGAAATAATGTAATTGTTTTTTATTTCCCTGATGATGAGTTGATGTGATGTTGGTGATCTTTGGCTTTTTTGTGATTTATAAAATTGAAAACGAAAAACAAAACAAAAAACTACCCAAATAGAAAATAAATGACTAGATCCATTAAACTATTAAAGACATACCCACTCAAATATTAGTATGAGTAACTATTAAATTACAGCCTATTTCCCTTTTTCTGTATTGTTATAATTAACTGAATCAAACTCAAGTAATTCCTATTATTCTGAAGTATGAATGTAATTCATACAGGGAAAGACCTGTTGCTTACATTCCAACTCATCAAATGTAATTATAAGTCTCTCATTTTCTATCTCCTTTTAGACCTAAGTTCATTAATTACTGCATAAATGTATTATTTACTGCAAGTTCATTAATTACTGCATAAATGTATCATTTACTGCAAGACCTGTTGCTTACATTCCAACTCATCAAATGTAATTATAAGTCTATCATTTTCTATCTCCTTTTAGACCTAAGTTCATTAATTACTGCATAAATGTATTATGATGTGATGTTGAGCATCTTTTCATGTGTCTCTTAGCCATCTGGGTGTCTTCTTCAGGAAAATGTCTATTCATGCCTTTTGCCCATTTCTTAACTGAGTTATTTGTTTTTTGGGTGCTGAATTTTGTAAGTTCTTTACATATTTTGTATACTAACCCTTTATCAGTATGTCATTTGCAAATATCTTCTCCCATTCTGTAGGTGGCCTTTTAGTTTAGCTGGATTGTTATTTCTTCACTTTCTTGACAATATTCGATATTGCCAGTCTATTTTTAATTGTCATATTTCTACTTGACTTGTGGTGTTATCTCTTTTGGGGTTTTAATTTATACTTCCCAGGTGACCTAACATAATGGAGAACCTTTTGATCTGTTCACTAAAAACTTGTACGTCCTCTCTTTTGAAGTGCCTATCTAAGCCTTTCTCTATTGAGTTTTCTGCTTTTTCCAGTAAATTTATACCTTCCAGATATGAGACATTCATGGCCTATATGTGCTACAAATACCTTCTTTATTCCACAATATTGACAGAACACAATGAATGGAAATCCAGAAACAGATTTCCATAGACACGGGCATTTGATTTATGACAAAGAACAGTGCGAAAAGGTCTTAATTTCAATATATAGTGCTGAGTCCTTTTAATTCTTAAAGAAAAAAAGTGAAATTTGATCCTTATATCAACCAACAAACAATAACGAAATTGAGGTATAAAAGGTAAAATAAAAACACTTCTAGAAGATAACACAGGAAAATATCTGCATAACTTTGGAGTAAAGATAGGTTATTTAAATCAGATAAAGAAAACACTGTCATAAAAGGAAAATTTGATAATGGAACTACAACAGAATCAATTGGACAATATTTGCCCAAATTTTTGTATCTCATTGTTCATGATTCTTTTTTCATCTCTGTTATTTTATAAAATAAGCATTTTATCATCTCTTGAAATTTCTCCATGTTTTACACTTTTTGGGACATGATTCCTGTGTTCATTGATTTTCTTGAAGACCTTTAAAACTAGTCCAATAATCTGTGAAAGTTTTAATTTTTGTTTATAATCACATTTTAAGCAAGATTTTTTTCTTTCTGCATATATTTTAGGGAAAAAAATATAAGAAAAGTATTAATTTCCTGTGTGCTACCAATATTCCCAAGTTCCTCTGGTTCTAAACTTTTAACATGGATCCTTACCTTCTGCTTTGGAAAAGCACATTTGAATTTTATACTCTTATGGTAAATGGATTGGGGTTTTCTTCCCTAAAAGGAGAATCCTCTCACAAAGGCAAAGCCCCACCATAGGCAATGTAACAGTTTGCTAGGAATGCCATAACAAAATACCACAGATCGGATGGTTTAAACAACAGAAATCCATTTTCTCACAGTTCTGGAGGCTACAAGTCTGTTATCAAGATACTGACAGGGTTGCTTTATTTTGAGGCTAGTCTCCTTGAATTGTTGATGACCATTTTCATGTTCACAGGATATTCTTCTTTTATGTTTGTGTCTTAATTTCTTTTTCTTATAAGGAAACAAGTCATACTGGATTGGGGACCACCATAATGACTTCATTTTAACTTAATTACATTTTTAAAGATGCTATCTCCAAATATGATCATATTTTGAGTTACTAGGGTTTAAGCCTTTGTATATGGGTACAAAATTCAGCCCAGGATAGTTGGGATATTTCATTAATTTGAACATCCCTTTCATTGAGGCAGCATTTCCAGGGTCCTCCATACATAGGAGTCTGACTACCTGTCCCTGCCCAAACCCAATACCTCATTTCTCCATTTGTGACATAACATTAAAACAACAGCTTTAGCTTTTAGGAAATATATTCTTTCCTGAAAAACCTCACCTTGCTAGATAACTGCTCTGAATTTAAGACACTTTTTCACTTATATTCATGGGAGTTTTCACTATACTTCTCTAGAGAAAATTTCATACATTATGCAGCAACTTTGTCTTTTCAGTTGATATGATTTATATATTCTGCTCAGTCTAACATACTGGTAGAGATCGAAGTGAGCACATCACTATTGGAAACAATGTGGAAATATATGTCAATATTGTTGACAATACAGTAAATGAAAAAAAGCTAGTTCCAAAATAATGTATTTAAGATTGAATGGCCTATCTGTCCATCTATCGATCTATCTATCATCTACCTACATGTCTACATAGGTATAGAGGAAGAGAACGTTTAAAAGGAATAGAAAGAAGCTTATAATTTAAGACTTAATTGTGGTTAAATCTGGGAGGTTGATGGTGGGATATAAAATTTTCCCTTCTCTGAATGACTCTATTGAGTCTATTTTAATTTTTTAGAATGAACATCTGCATTCTGAGTATACTTACTCTGGACTTTTGTTTCTAAAATAAACTTGAGTTATTTTGGCAGAATACGCAACATGTTAAAAAAATGTCTACAACCCCAGTAATTCTATGTAACAATTCAAATATTTGACAAAATGGATTATTTATAGTTTACATACATGTGTTTAAATGCTATGTAATTATTAAAATATTGATTTCTTGGAATTTTTAATAGTGATGATATAATATTATGAAAAATATAGGCCACTATATGTATATAAATAACTATGTGTTTGTACATTCATGCATATGTATCTGTACACACACACAATACTAAAATAGAAAAATACAGAGGATGATACATCAAAACCTTACAAATTACTTTGGTAATAACATAATTGTATGTGTCTTTTGTGGGCTTTTTAAATTTTCTAAGGTTTTTTGATAATAAATTTCAATAGAAGAGCTGATATGCCAATTTGATGTGATTTTTTTATTTCTTTAAAAAGGACTACACACATTTATAAACTAAATGCAATAGTTTCTCCTATCTATTAAACAGACAAATTTTAAAACGGTTCACAGTTTTGGCAAAATGTCATAAAAATCTGTTAAGTTTCTGTTTTGTACAAAGTTTAGAACCATTTACTTAGACAGGGCTAACCATACTATAGAAACAGAACTAATCAGACAAGGCAGAGGTATATAAAACATTGGACCTCTCAAAAAAATAGCTACCAAGGCTAGTGGAATTCTTTTCTATTGGCAAAAATTATTACTTTTGCTAGTTAATATTTAAAACAGTGATTAGGACATCAGAATAACAATTGATGGGACATATATTTTATACATTCTATTTTAAAACTACTGGTCAAAGTAAATTTGAGCAGAATGTGCAGCAAAAAAATGAAGGAGGGGTGGAAGGAGAAGAAGAAGAAGAAGAAGAAAAGAAGGAGAAAGAAAGAAAGAAAGAGAGAAAGAAAGAAAGAAAGAAAGAAAAAGAAAGAAGAAAGAAAGAAAGAAAAGAGAAAGAAAGAAAGAAAGAGAGAGAAAGAAAGAAAGAAAGAAAAAGAAAGAAAAGGAAAAAGAAGAAAGAAGAAGAAAGGGTCATGGAGCAGAGAAAAAAAAAAAAATGTGATAACTTGCTGCTGGGGCTTTGTCTCCTTCCTGAAGTTTGTAGCCTGCTTTCTCCTGCTGCATCATTCAGCAGAGAAGCCACTTCCTGTATATATTTAATGATATTCTAATATAACTCTTTTCTAGGAATCCAAAATGCTCCTGACAGCCAGAGGTAACCAAATACATTCAGTCAGCTAAGATTCAATTTTAGATCCTCATGGAATAGTATGACATATTATTTTTTAAAAACCCTTTATGCAGTGCTGATATTCAGCCAGAAAGCAAGACTGTATTCATACTGGTTTCTAAAATGTTAAAATACTTTTTTTCTTTCTTTGGGTAAATAGTTACTGCTTCCAGTTCCCAAATCCATACATCTGCGTATGCCATCATTACACTGAGTTTTGCCCCGCCCCCATATCTTCAGTGTCACGCCACAGTTCAGCAACCAAATTGTTACTGTTGAGTACAGAAAGGTCCTTCTGGCCCATACTCCAACACCATGATAAACGTCTATTCTCATTTATTAGTGACTGTGTAGTGTTGGTTGATTTGAATTCCAGCCCTTATATGCAGTTATGTAACAGTTTAAAATATGGTATGCATACTTTAGGGTTACTTACTATTGCTTCTTTTAAAAAAAATTTTTTTTGGTGATTTAGTCTATCTCCAAATTCTATCTGCAAGGATACAAGAGATTTTCACTTTTGAGCCCTAGCCCTTTATGAGGTCTCCCTTTGTAGTGAGCCCAGGTACAACCATAGTGTCATTTAACTGTCTATAACAAACATCTAGCAATCTCTAGTCTGCTATAACTTAATTGGAACAAAATAATTTAGCCTGAAAGTATGACAGTTGGACCACTGGAGTTTAGAAATATGTCCTGCTTATTAATTGAATAAGAGCTGAGGTAGCTGGAGCGTAAGTACGGCAACACAGTATTCCAGCAGGTAGGAGCACTTAGATGTTCCTCCCTGTTATTTCCAGCTATGTGTCTGCCTTGATAGCATCCAGCCTGGATCCTTGTCAACTAGGAATCTGATAGTACCTGAGAAGTCTCTATCCTAATCTTTACTCACCATCTGGAGCCTGATTCTTTTCTGATACTGCTAGCACTGCTTTCCATTTTCTTTGACAATCATTAGTGCTCAATGATGCATTCTCTTTACAAATTTTTAAGATAGGAAAATATGATGAATTTGAAAGTGAAGATCATTGATGATATTTATAAACTGTGATTTGGCTACCCAGTTATACAAGGCAGCTTAAATATCCAAATTAAAGGAGAAAGAGTGAAAATGAATTTTGATATTGTGAATTTAAGTTTTCACATATCTTACAAATGCTAATCATGGCAGAGGTGACAAGAATATAGGTCCACATACTCATTATATGTGTTTTGAATGAATGAACGGATTTATGAAATAATGGATATCTGTACACATGTCAGAATGCTAAACGTGCTATAACTATGTAATGTGTAATTGAAAACTGTATTTAACATACCCTCATTGTACATTCCAGGGTTCTCCTTTCTATAAGAATGCATATCCATTTCTAAAGTGAATTCTGAAAGGAAGATTGATTTACTTACACACACATATGCCAGAACATATCTTTTTTCAAAGCTAAAACACAGACCACAGGGAGAAAAATGTTTCAGCTTAGTGATTAGTGAGGAAAATCCTGTGCAGTTTTTAGTCAAACTACTGAGATAAAACTCTAATGTCAAATTATTCTTGCATAAATTATTTACTAGTTTCATACACCTGTAACTCCTCATGAAAGGAAATACTGAAAACATAATTATCAATAGGTAAGAAAGAATTATGTAAAAAATATGGAAATCCAAGGAAATTATATGATATTATTATTGAAAATATCTGATTTCACATCAAATACATTTCCATCACTGTAATCTTTTCTTTTTAAGATTTTATTTATTTATTTATCTGAGAGAGAGAGAGAGAGTTGGGGGGGAAGAGCAGAGGGAGAGGGACAAACAGACTCCATACTGAGCAAAAGCCTGACATGGGGTTCCATTTCAGATGAGATCAGGCACATTCAGGGTGGTAAGGCCAGAGACTGGGGCTCCATTCCAGGACCCCAAGATCATGAGCTGAAATCAAGAGTCAGTTGCTTAACAGACTGGGCCACCCTGGAGCCTCTGTCATCTTTTGTTTTTGTTTTAAAGCTCTCTTGATAACATTGCATTAATCTGGGGCTAGAGATAAATATATGTATACTCTGGACATTGGAAGATAAAGTTAACTAGAGAAAGGATAGATGCTTCCATATGTGACTAAAGCACAGTATTGCCATGGTGTAATATGAAGAAGACTGGACCTGTCATTACTGTGTATAAAATTTTTGAGGTACTTATACACAAAGGAAACAAAATAGGAAAGCCTTCACTCCCCCAAAATCTTTATCACTAGCTAAGAATCCATTTAAAATGTCAGTGTAGGAGCACCTGGGTGACTCAGTCAAACATCTGACTCTTGATTTCCATTCAGGACATGATGTCAAGGTTGCAAGATGGAGCCCCACTTTCAGCACCATGCTTAGCAGGGAGTCTGCTTTCTCTCTTTCTCTCTCTTTCTCACTCTCTCTCTCTCTTTCTCTCTCTAAAATAAGTGAATGAAATGAAATGAAATATGAAATGAAATGAAATGAAATGAAATGAAATGAAATGAAATGAAGAAATGAAATGCCAGTGTAGAAATTTGACAAATTCAATTATGAGGAGACATTTTAGGCTAAGTAATGAGTCGCAACTAAGAGACAAAGAAACCCAAAAGAGTCATTGTCTCTCAATTTTGCCCACGTGACTTTCTGTTACCTCTGCAACCTGAGCAGAAAGTGCACTTGAAATACAAAGAAATGCATGAATATTTATTTCCATATTTCAGGTATAACTGGTTAGACATAGTCCTGTCCTGAGTAGATATATGGGCAAAGAACTCCTGCTTCCTTTAAGCAAGTTTTATATAAGGCCTTTACAGAAGAGAAAAAAGAAATGTAGCACATGGAATTGTTTTTAAACATGTAATAACTTTTAAACCTCTGTCCACCAAGACTATGGTTAAATTCAAAGTTCTAAAATTTGGACCATCCAAATAAACCCTCTTCTTGAAGTGCGAGATTTAGTAGTAGACGTATAGATGGTGGTATATTGTCACATGCTATTAACAATTTCTGATGAGTTAATTGGTATGGGTAACTAAAATTAGAAATATAGGTTGCAGCCAGATGATGAAGCATCATAAATTCTGGAAAGTACAGTCAGATTTCAATCTACTGGTAATAGAAAGTGACTGAATGACTTTGAACAGAGGACTTACATGATATAAAGGGGTCATTAATAAAATTAACCTAAAGGAAGTGTGCTGGTTGGATTGGTGTGGAAAGACAATGAGAATGAGAAGGATGTTCATCATGAACTCCTGGGATCTTTTGCTTCTTTTCTTTGTGAGCCTGTTGTACACATTTTTGTTTCTTTGCACCTTTGTCCTTTTATCCATGAATAAGTTTTTCTGATTTGTCCCATTATGTTGTCTCACATTCTATATGATTACATTAACTAAGACCATTTTAATATTTATTTATCATCTTTGATTTTCATAATTACTGTCTGGCTTATTTATCAAATGTTTGACTAAACAGCATGGAAAATACCCCCTTAATCTTTGGACTTAACACTGCTGTATCACAGACATGTTTCCTTATTGCTTTATCAAGCAGGGTATCTATTTATACAATAGATAGTCACTAAAAAGTTAAATAAAAATGACAAATTAGTGGGAAAGTAACCACTAATAAGTTATCACAAGAATAAATTAGGTAGGGGCACCTAGGTGGCTTAGTCAGTTAAACATCTGACTCTTGATTTAGGCTCAGGTCATGATCTCAGGGTCGTGAGATCAAGCCCCCACGTGGGGAGTCTGCTTGAGATTCTCCCCCTCCTCCTCTGCTGCTCTCCCCTCTCTAAAATAAATAAATAAATCTTAAAAAATAAATTAAGTAGATTGAAATTTTAAGGGAAATGTAAGAAAAAAATATTATACATATTTGAATTTGCCATTCAATAATATTCCACACCTATGGTAACTTGTATAAGACCTCAATTTATTTTATCAGTAGCAATTATCTAGGTGACTATTATAAAATATGTAGATAATTCCACCAAACCAAAATGGAAGGCTATAAATTACACATGGTCTACCAGGCAGATACAGCTTGATATTTTGGGGTATATCTCCATCTATGTCCATGAAAAACATTGATGTTGTCTAAAACAATGACTATAGGTGTAGGGATGTGTGTGTGTGTGTGTGTGTGTGTGTGTGTGTATGATCATAAAGCTGAATTCTGTATATTTTTAAAACCTTTGAAATTCATAATTACTCCATAAGCATAACATATATAATAGATACATGACTTCAACATAAATCTTAGCTCCTGAAATTTTTATTCATATGAATCACAGACAACTTGAGTTACCATTTAATATTAGATATTTGTACTACACTCTTCAATTTATAAAATATAACAAATAAACCATATTGTAGACTTGTCTTGTAATGAAATATTTACTCATATACTCAATTATTTGCTATTACTAAGTCCCTAAGCATAGATTTATAAGGTCAAAGAGAATGCATATGTTTTCGTGGCTTTTGCATTTGTCAGACACCAAAAAACTATATTTTTCATTCAGATTCTTCAGGAAATTAAACCTCTAAATATTTATCAAGGATGACAATAATTACTGAATCTAAGTTTTTATAAGAAAAAGAAAAGCACCTCCCCACATACAAATAAAACAAAGAAGGAATTGGTAAACACCTTTTTTAAAATTTATTTTTGTATTTAAATTCAATTTAGTTAACATATACTATATTATTAGTTTAAGGGTAGAATTCAGTGACTCATCAGTTGTACATAGCACCCAGTGTTCTTTACATCAAGTGACCTCCTTAATGCCCATCACCCAGTTACCCCATCCTCCTATGCACCTCCCCTCCAGCAACCCTCAGTTTGTTTCCTAGAGTTAAGAATACCTTACATAGTTTGCTTCCCTCTCTGCTTTCATTTTATTTTATTTTTGCTTCCCTTCCCTTATGTTCATCTGTTTTGTTTCTTAAATCCCACATATGAGTGAAATGATATGGTATTTGTCTTTCTATGATGACTTATTTTGCTTAGCATAATATCCTCTCATTCCAACCATCTCAGTGGAAATGTCAAGATTTCACTCTTTTTGATGGCTGAGTAATATTCCAGTGTGTGTGTGTGTGTGTGTGTGTGTGTACGTACACCAATTCTTCTTCTTTTTTTAAACTTAAACTCAGTTAGCCAACACAGAGTACATAATTAGTTTCAGATGTAGTGTTCAATAATTTATAAGTTGCATATATAACACCCAGTGGCTATCACATGCCCTCTTTAATGCCCATCACCCAGTTACCCCATCCTCACCCACCTCTCCTTCAGAAACCCTCAATTTGTTTCCCATAGTTAAGAATTTCTCATGGTTTATCTTCCTCTCTGATTTCTTCCCACTCAGTTTTCTCCCCCTTCCCTGATGGTCTTCCGTACTGTTTCTTATATTCCACATATGAGTGAAACCATATGATACTTGTCTTTCTTCGACTGACTTATTTCACTTAGCATAATACCCTCCGGTTCCATCCACATTGATGTAAATGGTAAAAAACCAGGGCTGAGTAATATTCCATTGTATATATACACACCACATTTTCTTTATCCATTCATCTATCAATTCATATCTAGACTCTTTCCATATTTTGGTTATTGTGGATATTGCTTCTATAAACACCGGGGTGCCCCTTTGACTCACTATGTTTGCATCCTTTGGATAAATACCAAGTAGTGCAATTGCTGAGCATAGGGTAGTTCCATTTTTAACTTTTTGAGGAGCCTCCATACCATTTTCCAAGTGGCTGCAACAGTTTGCATTCCCACCAAGAGTATAAGAATTGGTAAGCATCTTATATTTTAAATGGGATTGCTTCAGATAGGAGTAAAGCTAGTTTGTCATATAAAGTTACTTAAACTCTTTTAATATTTGTCTGGTTTGTTTTATTTTTATTTCTTTTATTGATTTAGGGTTATTTTATATGTCAAATGGATGGACATGTGATATGTAAACAATGTTTACCAAATTGCCTATTGTCTATCTTCATTTTGGTCTTATTTTATTTTGAATTTCTCTCCTCCTTTCCCTGATGTTTATTCACTTTTCATCTCTCAGGTTAAAAGCTACTTTCAGAAAAGAATGAAAAGCATTCTCTGAACAACTGCTGAACAGTATGTTGATTCTGTTATGTTTACTATAGCAAACATTAATGTTTTTCACAACACTCCTCACAGTGGGCAACCATACATTTGTGTATGTGTGCTGACAACTTGATTGATTAATTTCTATTTTTCTAATTAGCTTGTATCCTTTTTGAGAATGGAGAATGGGCTGTATTTTGTTATTCAACAAAGAATTCAGTGTAGGAAACACTGTGGGTATCAAGTATCTCAGTGTAGGAAACACTGTGGGTATCAAGTATCTTTGAATAACTTCATGGCTGAATTTAGGCAAGGGTGAGATCAGCCAACAGATAACATTATTATAATTACTGTACTAGAGTTCAGGTATAGGACACCAGATTCTTAGAGAGTTGTGTCTTAAAAAGAGAACAGCAGGTCCTTGCCTTAGAGACTCTGGTGGGGACAGGGGGGTTTAATACAAAAGACACTTACTAGTCTTTTTCTCATATGACCTTTCTATGCCATTTGAAAGTGTTGACTTCACTTCTTAAAAATCTTTCCATCCTTGGTTTCCCTAATTCATTGTTTTGTATTCTTTTCCCCAAACTCTTCACCTTGGGTAAGCTTCTCCTTATTTAATATAATGATACATGATTGGTAGAAGACAAAATTCATTATTTAAATTTATAGCTTATATATACCTCCACATCATCAAACCCTGATGCAAGGGGGACAAAAAGCCACAATAAAAAAAATCAGGCTGCTTTTGTGCTAGAATAGAAATGCTTAAAATATTTAGATTGTTTAATGGAATTCCCAAGACTGATAAAAGTATGATTGATATAGATGAAGTCATCAGTAATATGTGTAATAAAAGTATAAGCAGTACATGGAATTTTTTTTCAGATTATTAATGTAACCTTTTCTATAGTGCTCCAGTGAAAATTCTTTGGAATCTAGGAAGCTGAAACAATGTATATTAAATTAAGAACTTGAAATCTGTTAACTGATAATGGTTTCAGGAATGACATTGATAGGAGGAAGTCTTAGGCCATATTTGAGCTTGGGCAGGAAGGGCTGTAATCAACCCAGTTTCCATTCTTTGCCTGAGGCTTTCTATTGCCAGTCACTCCCCTGGAAGATAATTTACAACACCCCTCACCCAGCAGCATCCAACCAGTTATAGGTGGGGGTTGTCTTATACATACCCTTGGCCACCTCACTCCTCAGGGAATCAGAGTTGTATACTTTATTGTGGCTTTCTGATTTTCCTCAATAGGATTAAACTACAGTCCACACAAAATTATATTTGTTGTAACAGAACATAACCTTGATAAACTACCTTCTCTTAATGTCTCTGCTCTTCACTCCTAAAGTCAGGTTTCCTTCACCAACAAAATAATTGAATTATGTGCAAAGCCTTATCCCAGGGTCTGCTTTTGAAGTAATCTCAAACTAAAGATAAACCTTCCAGTGGAGGCAGAATGGAAGAGTTCTAGCATATGTTTGTGATGTTTCTGCCATTCCAGCCTTCCCTTCTAAGAAGAGACTTGGGAATGAGTAAAGATATTTATTTCCCTCACAATCTAATAATTCTAGAACTTATATTCCAAATAATAGGTATTTAAGAGAATTTATTAGACTTATTTAAATATTGAGTAATTTATAATTGATTATTTGTAAGGGAACTTTTTTCTTTTTTTAACAAAGGATCTCTGATTCCTTCTGTATATACCCCTCTTTTGTTATTAGTTTCAGAGGATAAAATGTACCCTCCATAAAGTGTTACTCAGTGATTCTAACAAGACAAGATACTAGCTAGCTAGGCTATATAATCTTCATTAAAAGGAACGTTACTTATATTATACACAGAATTATCTAACTCAAAGATTTTTGTCATCAGATCTCATTTAATTTCAACATTGCACATTCATGTGAATGGACCTATTTGCATGCATGTTTTAGAATTTTTTTCAGAATTTTTGGAGTCATGTTTGAGAAAAATAAAATATACTATCATTTCTGGTCACTTACATTATGAATAATTATGTAAAAATTTAAATACATTTATTTAAAATTAATTTAAATTTATTAATTAAAGATTAATGATGGATGTGTTAAGCATCTATCTTTTTGAGCTCTCATAAATGCTCATGCTATGTATATTTTCAACTGTATTGGGCTTATCGAAAAGTAACTAATAATGAAACTGTGAGATCAGATTTTCTACCTAGACTGTTTTATAATTTATACTTTCAATATGTTAAAGTAAAAGAAAACTTGGAGATTATTTAATCTATAATATGCTTATTCTAGTTTCCAAAAGAGAAAAAACTGATTAGAGTCACCTTCCTTATGACCNAATGTTATTTTTAAATACTTGTGAGCTAGTGGAAAGGTACTAGAGGACTTGAATGAGGGTACGCTTCCGGTGATTTAGGCCATCCTTGTTTGCTAATTGTAACTTACCAAATGAGGCTCCTACCCTCCCAAGAAACCGGAAGATGGAAGTATTATCTTTTGTGATGATTACATTTCAAAAGGATGACTCCAAAGTACAGGAGAAAGGTATTCCTTGATTATAGAAGATATACATCTTTTTTTTTCCTCCAGATTTTTATTTAAATTCCAGTGAGCTAACTTACAGTGTAATATTAGTTTCAGGTGTAGAATGTAGTGACTCATCACTTACATACAATGCCCAGTGCTCATCACAATAAATGCACCCCTTAATATCCATCACTTTTTTAATCCATCCTCCCCACTCACCCCTCTCTAGTAATCACAGAGAATAAACTGATAAAAGATCTTAAAGGGACAGATAAATAATTTATAATGGCAAGTTTTCTAATGTGAATGCTTGAAGAAAAGGGAGGTTAGAGACATATGGTCACAAAGAAGCCTGTCTAAAGTTTAGTCAAACTAAGTGGAACTGCAAGGCCATCTTGAATATTATTTAAGAGAATTAAATATGTTACCACGTTTTTAGTTTTGTACTTAATTGTAACTTGTGTTTGTAAAACACACATCCATTCTTTTGTTATTGTAGAGGTGGCCATCTTGAATGAAACACTACTAAGATATTACAGTGTCTATGTTTGTGTTCAGGGCACCAAATAATCACTGAAACTGACCACACTGGATGCTGAATGCAGTGTTTCACAAAGAAGGGTAAAGAAATGTATTATCAGTAAGAGTTGTCTCAAATTCATAAACTACTGGACTACATCATCAGTTTAAAAATAAGATGCAACTACCTCTAAATTTCTTAAGCATTCCAGCCCCTTGACTCACTACTACTTGTCTTTTTATTAGCTAGGCATGACCAAGGAGTTCTCCAATGCTACTTTTTTTTTCACATTGAATTGGCTGAATATTAATGAATCTAGTTACCAACTAGACTACTAGTCCATTTCTGGCCCATCATAAACAAAATTCCAACACAGGACACTTACACACTACAATATAGGTTGCTGCTAGAGCCAATCATATACTCGGACAAAAAAGTGACCACATAATTAGCATAAAGGAAAAATATTGCATTCTTGTATACTTTCAATTTACCTAGGTTATTAATGGTTCTATTAAAAGAAAAGATGTTATAATATTAGTTCTCATGGTAACTTTCTCTAAATATATAAAGAGAGGCAATGATTAGTCATTTTTATTCATTTAATATTCAGTGTGTTCACTTGCTGAAGCACAAAGGCCAGCAAAGGAATTAACCTTTGCTCTTAGTTTGATAGGAATGAAACTAAAATAAGAACCACCTAGCATTAATATTATTAAATTGAAGCTGCTGAGAAGGCAGATGAAGGCTTTAAAATAACCCCAGATGGTTCTGGTATATCCTTCTCAAAACAAAAATGCCAGCCTGTTTAGTTCAAAGATCATTAGCTCCCTTATTTGACAATTTGGGATTTTACATCTCATAATGTGAGAAATGCACTGTGTTATCTAACAGAGTGTGTGACCATGGGCTAATTAAAAGGCACATATGAGCAGGGCAGGGTGAAGCAACCCTGCTTCATTACAAGTGGTGGTTGTTCCCCAGAGGCAGAAACATCAAAAGATTCCTGGAAATGGTCCAAGACATCAGTCAAAGACAATGTGCTTCCCAGCCAGCAAGGCTACTGAATGGGATTGCAGCACTGGGAACTATTTAATCTGAGCGTGGCTTTTAATTTGTTTGTCAGATTGGTGAAATAGGAGACCTCAGAGGGAACTAAACATGCAAGCAGAAACTGAATGTGACCTTTGCAGCTGACAGGCTAGACTTGCTTTGGGTTGGGGGATGGGGCTGTTTTTAGTATCTTTATGTTCTTTCACCTTTTTTTTTTTTTTAAGATTTTATTTATTTATTCAACAGAGATAGAGACAGCCAGCGAGAGAGGGAAAACAAGCAGGGGGAGTGGGAGAAGCAGGCTCATAGCGGAAGAGCCTGATGTGGGGCTCAATCCCATAACGCCAGGATCACACCCTGAGCCAAAGGCAGACGCTTAACCGCTGCACCACACAGGTGCCCTAATGTTCTTTCACCTTTTTAAGTGGAAAAATGACAGAGATTAATGAAAAAGAGGAACAGGGGAGTATGGAAACTCCTCTGATACTGTGATTCCATTCCATGGCCCCCTTACCTTCTAGGCTAGTACTGTGTTTTTGTTCCTCTGTTACATTGTAACTGAAACCCAAGCATTCAAAGAGAAGCAAGATCATGCATTTGATAAGACTGGGCCTATAAAGAGGCAGGCAGGCAGCCTAAATCCTTGTCGTTAATTCCAACTCGAGGATATCTTCAACAGAAGCAATCCATCTATGCACAAGTTTAAACATTTCAGAAGTATTTGTAATGATGAGGAAAATGTAAGTTAAAAACTTCTCAATAAGAGGAAGGAAGTTAAATACATAACATTCAGGAAGTCAAATATATATAACATCCATATATATATATAGAGAGAGAGAGAGAGAGAACATGCATAATTGTTAATTTTATATATCATATAATTACATATTTATTTGTAATTATATAAAAGAAATAAGTAATATTATACTTGCTAATATATACAGTAGTGGGGCAATTTATAAATTATCTTCTTTTTTATAATGTATGTATTATATATAATGTATTTTATAATATAAATGTATATATTATAAATACACACACATGCATGCAAAGAAATATACAATATACACTGATATATAAATATACACATTAGTGAAACAGAGGGGGGGAAGTGAGACTGAGGACATTTATATATTTATGCATGTAGCTATATTTAATTCATGTTCTATAGGGATACACATGTATAAACAGAGTCTGTAGGTAGAAATGTCAATAATTTATATCCATTTTAATTTACATTTTCAAAAGGTGGATTAAATTTGTAAATAAAGAAGGCACAACAGGAAAAACAACAACAAAAGAACAAAATGGCTTTGCTTCCTCTGAGAAAAAATATTTAAAGGCCCTGATCTTTTCACAGTGATATCTCATTTTCCTCCTTTGTTCACCCACTTCATTATATTCTTTCATTTGAATAATCCCCAGAATTTTCTTTGAATTATACTTTTTATCAATAGGTATAGTTAGGTGGTTAAAATAAAAAAGTTAGCTTAAGTGTATAGCTCCTAATAATAAGATGAACATTCAATTCACCTTACACATGTACATAGACATTCCGTTCTCTTAATGTTGGCCAAAAATTTTGTTTCTAGTATTGG
Organism: Ailuropoda melanoleuca; assembly: GCF_002007445.2. NCBI lineage: Eukaryota > Metazoa > Chordata > Mammalia > Carnivora > Ursidae > Ailuropoda > Ailuropoda melanoleuca. The sequence continues at coordinate 127,724,221 of NC_048220.1, read as the reverse complement.
AGTCCACACCCAGTAAGGTCTATGTTGTCTTTCTTGTATACTTAGAAGACTTTTTACTAACTAATTTCACTTCCCCAGTATAGTGGGAGAATTTTGGTACATTTTTGAAATAGTTCTCATCCTTTAATAAGAGTTTTATATCTCTCCCTTCAATCATATCTTATGTGTCTCACACTATCTTGACATTAATTATGCTGACTCACCTCTATTGCTTCCAAAGCACCCAATTTTCTTCATAGAAACTACTTTTATTAATGTTCTTATGTGTTAATTTAATATTTAATTAATTTGTATAATTAGAAACAGCAATAAAAGAGCCTTGAATACGTTTAGGAACAGAAATTAGTTTGCTCATGATAAGCATGCAACTAAAAATGGGGGAAATCTTGTGAGCCACTAGGGGACAGCCACAAGCTTAGTGAATTAGGAGGGCTTTGGACATTGGGCAGGATATGTTACAGAGCAGTGGGCCTACTTTTCGTCTCAGAGGACATTTGATAACGTTGAGAGGCTTTTTTTGTTGTTGTCACAACTGTGGGGGAAAATGAATATTATTGGCACCTGTTGGATAGAGGCAAGGATGCTGCTAAACATCCCATAGGGCACAGGAAAGCCCCCATAGCAAGGGATTGCCTGTCAATAGGGCCACCATTGAAATATCCTGTTATGGTGGGAATAGAGAACTGCTAAGCCTATGAGTCATTTAAAAGGAAAAGATGTTGAAAATGTCATCATTTCACCTGCAAGGATTTGTTTGCCTCCTAAGGGAAGTGGAGAAGTCATATTTCCTTCAACCTTTCATACTCCATAGAAAAGTTAGGCTGCATATAGGAAGTGCTCAATAAACTCTTGTTTCAATCAAGAAGATTGCAAAAGTAACTTGAGACCAGCCAAAATAGAGACACATAAATTATTACAATGAGAATAAATATGTGGTATATGAAATCCTTAAGAAGGTGAAAAAATGGCATAAGTCCAGGATGTGATATAAAAAGGTGTCTTGCAATCATTTGTGAACAAGAAACTTTTCTATTACAAGCTCTTAAATTTAAAACAACCTGAAAATATGATTTTAAACATATTTTCTTCCTAACAAGAAAGCAGATTTTGAATATGTCATCTTAGAAATTTATAAGCATGGGGGCAGATGCACAATATAATTGCTTGTGATTAATCTGAAATGCTACTAAATTTAACCTTGCTTACACATGAATGCAAGCTATCTAAGCAGATTGTATTTTTTAAAATAGTGGTAAATTATATTGAAAATAATTTTAACCTATAGAAATGAAAAAAAATATGGCATTTCTTGAAAAAATCAAATAATATTACATCTCTCTTTGGTAGAATTTTTTTCTCTTCTACTACATTTAGAAATACTTTTTAAAATTATATTCATTTATGTTTTTAAAACTCATTATGCTTACTTATAGCTATAATACTCATAAAGTGAGGAAAATACTTTACCTACTGTATTTGTACTCAGTTTGTTAAAATCTGTAGCTAATTTGGAAAAATGGCATACCAGGAGAATTTATATAATAAGGAATCTATTCACTGTTTGCAAAGCAATCGATACAGCAACTAAGACACTCAGCATATTGGTAGAAGGATTAAATAGTCATAGCAGAAGTGCAGTTCATATTTGCTTTAGTAATACTGGAAAAGAGATAGTGTCTATGTGATACTTACTGATGGAGTTTCATTTCCTTCAGCTAAATTATACTCTGTTTTGAAGGAGAGTGATTTGGGGAAGTTCTGATCTTAAGCAAGCTTGTTAGCTAAGCCAGCAGGATAAGGAGTGCTAGGTAGATGTAAAAATTAATACTAGGAGAAATTTGAGTAATTAAATTTTGACACCTAATATTGGCTTTATGTCTGGCCTTTTACACATCCTACAGTTATTATGTACTAGAATAGGCTGGCATACACGTTGGAAGGGTGTAAAACCTAGCAAAACGTAGGAGCTCTCTGATCACTCCTATGTTCAATATCAACATGCTCTTTTTGGAAGGAGGGAGGTCCTTATCTATAAATGACTTTAGAATATAACTTTGTCTTCAATTTCTTTAATTACACCCCTTAAAAAAAACCTCTCTTCTGTTTTTGACTTTATTCATCTCCAGTCCTATCTTTAGCCAGCTCCCCTCTCTTCCCTAAGAACCATGAACTAAGTCATGGGGAGTTGGTCATCTGCACATATTTTAGAATATCTTTATAGACAGGTCACTGATCTAGTTAAGCACCATAGCATCACAGTCCAATGTCAAGGGACCTGAAATACGGACATAAGGTTCTCTGAAAAAAAAAAAAATTCTGGGAGGCACACACACCCTTAAATGTCATTGTAACTCAAGCACTAACATAACTGTAAAACGTCACACTTACTGTTAAATTTTCATTATCTAATATCTACTCGACCAGGACAGTATTCCCCACTATTTTTCTGTTCAAGGGATGAAACAGATTTTTAAGCTGAAGGAGGTAAGCCAGATGCTGAACTGGGAGCTAAAAGTATTAGAATACAAGAAAAATAAATTTCACCATAGGTGACAGAATGATTTGAAAAGGTGAAAATACAAATGAAAAACTGTTGTGTAGAGGCAACTGAAGTGAAAGTAACCACTAGAATCACAAAAATCAAAGGACCTTAAATCATAATTACCAAATCAACTATGAAGAAAGTTTTGTTAAAGTAACATTATGCAAAGTGTGCCATGAATTAGAATGTAAAGAGGGAGAGAAAGAAAGAGATAGAGAGAAGAAGAAATGGAAAGAAGACAGTATGAACAAACAGCAGATACTGATCTCAATAAACTACTACTTTTTCTGGAGGTTCCCAAGGAGTATATGTTAATAGGATGTACATAAAAAAACAAACAAACAAACAAAAAACAAAAAAAACCTCTGAGTTACTTCAAATCTTTGTTCTAGAAAATAATGTTATGGGCACCTGGGTGGCACAGCGGTTGAGCGTCTGTCTTCGGCTCAGGGCGTGATCCCGGCGTTATGGGATCGAGCCCCACATCAGGCTCCTTCCGCTGTGAGCCTGCTTCTTCGTCTCCTACTTCCCCTGCTTGTGTTCCCTCTCTCGCTGGCTGTGTCTATCTCTGTCGAATAAATAAAATAAAATCTTTAAAAAAAAAAAAAAAAGAAAAGAACGTTAAAGTCCACTGGTGAACTATGCTGGGCTATAGGATATTTTCACTCATTCTTAGGAAGGGCTCAAGGTGAGTTCCAAAGCAGGCTTAAAGGCCTTTTTCTTTCCTTTCTTCCTAGGTTCAAATGAGATTCTTGTATTTTATCGCTCCAAATATCACAAAAGTCCTGACATGGTAAGAAGACACACATTTTAGTAGAAAAGACCAAGAAAAATAAAATTCCAAAAAAACCTGAAACTGAGCCAGAGAAGTCTTGCCCATGTAACAAAGGGAAACTTTTCAGCATGTATTATCACCTCCTTTTGGGGGTGATGAAGAAAAGAAAAACAGTCCTGAGGTGGGATAGATCATAGCATTTCTGAATGGCTAAATGAATATAATATAGCTAGAACATAGAGAATAAGGAAATGAGGCATAATATAAAGAGGAAACAAAGAACTCTTATCTGAAATGTTCCATAAGTTATATTAAAGTTTCCAAACTTGAGAAGACCAGCAAGAAGGTGGCAGCGGTGTAGGATTTGCCTCATCCCACAAACACAACTAGATAACTATCAAATCATCCAAAATACCCCAGAAATTGACTTGAAAACTGACAGAACAAACTTCACAACTAAAGAGAGACAAGAGGTCACATTGAAGAAATTAGGAAGTAAGGAGATGTGATTTAGGGGAGAAATGGGTCCTGGCTGCTATGGAGGGGAGGAAGTCATCATTGCAGAAGAGAGCAAGAGAAAGGAACACACAGGGGAATGCACGCAGAGAATGTTTTTCCATGCCTTTTGGCTTGGAAAATGAAAGGGGCTGAATTTCATGAGTTCTTGCAACCAGGGGGGCTTAAAGTCTGGAGTTTTAAAGGTCAGTGGGCTTAACTATGATAGAGCCCTGAGGGCACTTGTGCTGCTGTTGGAGAGAAGGCAGACAAATAACCTGGGGGCCTACAGAATGGAAATGGGGATCTGAAGAGTGCCTGGGGCACACAGTAGGGATATTATTTGCTCTTTGCAGAGTGTACCTCTGAGATGCAGCATTCACAGAAAGACCACCCCAAGAACAAAGGAGCTTGCCAGCACCACTTCCCCTCCCCACTCATAAAGCCGCCTGTGGGAAGCAGGGAAGCACAGACACTGACTGTCTAATGTGCTTAAACTAAACCCCATCCCAGTGCGCTCTGGAGGAAATTCTCTCCTCATTCACACTTACCTCAGTCCCAGCATGGTGGGCCCCTCGCCCAGAAGACCAGCACAAACACTACCCACACCATGTCTCTTCAACCAGAGAGTTTTGCAGAGTCTTGGTTCCAGTGGAGGTGCTGACAAGTCTTACTTCAAAAACAGAGCAAAAGACACCTCCTTAAAACTCACAACATTCAGACCAGGGACCAAACACCATAGGAGGTACGGAGAGCCTCTGCAGATGACTGGCCTGAAGGATAGAACAGCTTTGGAACACAATCGTAGAAGACATGCAACACGCACTGCCGGCACATTGGACTGGAAGACACAGAGGAACAAACTGATAACCTGAAGAAAAAGTAAGGAAAACAATGAAGATGAGCAAAAGAAAGAGTTATGCAAAACGAAAATAGACTTAGGGAATTCAGTAACTCCAACAAATGTAATAACATTTGCATTATAGGAGTCCCAGAAGAAGAGTGAAAAAAGAGGGCAGAGAATTTTTTTGAAGAAATCATAGCTTGGGGAAGGAAACAGATATCCAGATCTAGGCGGCCAGAAAAAATCAACAAAAGCAGACCCACACCAAGGAATATTGTAATTATATTTGCAAAATATAGTGATAAAGTAAAAATCTTAAAAGCAGCAAGACAAAAATAGTCATCAACCTAAAAGGGAAAATCCATAAGGCTAGCAGGAGATTTTTCAACAGAAACTTGTCAAACAGAAGGGAATGACATGATATATTCAAAGTGCTGAATGGGAAAAGTCTACAGCCAAGAATACTCTATCCAGGGGCGCCTGGGTGGCACAGCGGTTAAGCGTCTGCCTTCGGCTCAGGGCGTGATCCCGGCGTTATGGGATCGAGCCCCACATCAGGCTCCTCTGCTGTGAGCCTGCTTCTTCCTCTCCCACTCCCCCTGCTTGTGTTCCCTCTCTCGCTGGCTGTCTCTATCTCTGTCAAATAAATAAATAAAATCTTAAAAAAAAAAAAAAAAAAAAGAATACTCTATCCAGCAAGACTATCATTCAGAATAGAGGGAGATAAAGCGTTTCCCAGACAAACAAAAACTAAAGGAGTTTGTGACCACTAAACCAACTCTGCAAAAAATACTGCAAGGGACTCTTTGAGGGAAAGGAGAGACCAACAGTGATAGTATAAATGTGGAAAACACAAAGGCAGTAAAAATGAATATTTCTGTAAAAATCAGTCAAAGAACTCACAAAATAAAAGCATATAAAATATAACAATGTATAAATAAAATGTGTGAACAAGAGGAGAATACAGGTTCAAACTTAAGTGCCCATCAACTATCATGCAAATGGATAGCAAAAGAAAGTAATACTTATGTTGGACAAACTAAACTTTAAAACAAAGACTGTAACAAGAGACAAAAGAAAGGCACTATATAATAATAAAGGTGACAATCTAACATGAGGATTAGCAATTGTAAATATTTATGTCCCAACATGGGAGCACCCAAATATATAAAACCATTAATAATAAACATGAAGGAACTAATTGATAGCAATACAATAATAGTAGAGGACTTTAACACCCCGCTTACATCAATGAACAGATATTCTAAACAGAAAATCAACAAGGAAATGATGGTTTTGAATGACACTGGAATAGATGGGTTTGACAGATATATTCAGAACATTCCATCATAAAACAGCAGAATACGCATTTTTTCCAAATGCACGTAGAACATTATCCAGAATAGAATAGATCATATATTAGGCCACAAAACAAGCTTGTACAGATTCAAGAAGATTGAAGTCATACTATGCATCTTTTCTGACCACACTTCTTGAAACTAGAAGTCACACACAAGAAAAAATCTAAAGAGACCACAAATATGTGGAAGTAACATGCTACAAAAACAATGCATAGGTCAACTAGGAAATAAAAGAAGAAATAAAAAAAAATACATGGGAACAAATGAAAATGAAGCACAATGGTCCAAAACCTTTGGGAATCAGAAAAAGCCATTTTGAGAGAGGCTTATAGCAATACAGGCCTACCTCAAGAACAGGAAAAAATATCAAATAATCAGCCTAAGCTTACACCTAAAGAAGTTATAAAAGAATAACAAACAAAACCCAAAACCAGCAGAAAGAAAGAAATAATAAAGGTTAGAGCAGAAGTGATGGTATAGAAACTAAAGACAAAAACAAAAACAAAAACAAAACAAAAAACACACACAATTGAAACCAGGAGTTGATTCTCTGAAAAAATTAGTAAAATTGATAAAACTCTAGCCAGACTTGTCAAAAAGAATAAAGATGCAAATAAATAAAATCATAAATGAGAGAGGAGAAATAACAACAGTCATTAAGACAGGATGGTACTGGCACAAAAATAGACAAATAGAGCAATAGGATAGAATAGAAGTCCCAGAAATGAGCCCACAACTCTATGGGCAATTAATCTTTGACAAAGCAGGAAATCATATCCAATGGGAATAACAGTGTCTCATCAACAAATGGTGTTTGGGCAGCTGGACAGCAACATGCAAAAGAATGAAACTGGACCACTTTCTTACACCATACAAAAAAATAAATTCAAAATGGATGAAAGTCCTAAATGTGAGACAGAAAACCAACAAAATCCTGGAGAAGAACATAGGTAGTAACCCCTTTGACATCAGCCATAGCAAGTTCTTTCTAGATATGTCTCCTGAGGCAAGGGAAACAAAAGCAAAAATAAATTATTGGGACTTTATTAAAAAAAAAAAGCTTCTGTATAGCAAAGGAAAAAATCAACAAAACTAAAGGCAACCTACAGAATGGGAGGAGATATTTTCAAATGGCATATTTGATAAAGGGTTAGTATCTAAAAAATATAAAGAATTTATTAAACTCAACACCCAAAAAATGAATAACTCAATTAAAAAATGGGCAGAAGACATGAATAGACATTTTTCCAAAGAAGACACACGAAAAGATGCTCAATATCACTTATCAGGGAAATGCAAATCAAAACTACAATGAAATATCACCTCATACCTGTCAGAGTGGCTAAAAACAAAAACACCAGAAACAATGGGTATTGGTGAGGATGTAGAGAAAGGGGAATGCCCTTGCACTGTTTGTGGGAAAGCAAACTGGTATAGCCACTCTGTAAAACAGTACAGAAGTTCCTCAAAAAGTTAAAAATAGAATGACCCAATGATCCAGCAATTGCACCACTGGATATTTACCCAAAGAATACAAAAATATGAATTTAAAGTGATACATGCACCCTGATGTTTATATCAGCATTACCTACCATATCCAAATTATGAAGACAGCCTAAGAGTCCATTGACTGATGAATGGATAAAAAAGTGGTATATATATGGTATACATATACAATGGAATATTATTTAGCCCTAAAAAAGAATGAATGAAATTTTGCCATTTGCAAAGACATAGATGAATCTAGAGTGCATAATGCTAAATGAAATAGTCAGTCATATGATTTCACTCATATGTGAAATTTACGAAACAAAACAAATGAGCAAATTGGAAAAAAGAGAGAGAGAGAGGCATACCAAGAAAAAGACTTTTAACTATAGAGAACAAACTGAATGAAGGTGGGTGGGGGAATGGGTAAAATAGGTGATGGGTATTAAGGAGTGTATTTGTGATGAAGACAGGGTGATGTATGGAAGTGTTGCACACTATACCTGAGACTAATGTTATACACGTTACCTAACTGGAATTGAAATAAAAACTTAAAAGAAAAAAGTTTCCAAACTTGAAAAGTAGAAAATAATTAAATAACTAAGCAGGATAGTGATATCACCATAAATAGAGTTTAAAAAATCTTCCCAGATAAAAGGTTCATAATGGCTTAGAATAAGATAATAATGGAGGTAAAAAATGGGAAGAGTGAACATTTTCAAGAGATATTTAAATCACTGAATGATCAGATACCGTGATTGATTTGATACTGGTGAAAAAGAGAGAGTGGAGAAAGGCTGGTTTTCGGACCTGGATCAGCAACAGTCTTGCTAACATTGACACTGGGAAGTATAAATTCTGTGTTTGGATTGACGGTATAACAAATTAAGTCTTAGGCATTTTGAAATTTTGGGTGCCTCTGAAGAAGGGCTGTGAAGACATTACTTGTGCCTGTACTCAAAAAAGGCATCTAGATTGAAGTATAAATGTGAGGTTTGTCAAAAAATAGATAATAATTACTTCAGTGATCAGTTAATTGCTTTTTAAATTGCTCTGAGGAGCCAATCGAAAATACAAACATTGGAAAACAGGGAAGTATTTGGAGCTAAATATATAAAAGATTAGAGGAACTTAACTGTAATAGAAAATAAACACACACAAGGAAGATTGCTGTTATGAATTCTCTTGACTCACTTTGTCTTATCTATTTTATTTATTTTTGAGCTTATGGTTATAAGAAAACTACCTAATAAACTTGGAGTTTGAAGTTTACTACCAAAAATGAGCATTTCCTTCAATTACCATTGAGTTTTTCCTTCATTGTTCATTTAAAATATGCCATTATATATATATTGTTTTTCATGTTATGTGTTTGTTATTCATATGAATATAACAGTAGATTTGAAATTAATATACAAGTAGTTTTAGCTTTTCTTCCTTTAATTTTATTTTTTTAAGATTTATTTATTTGAGAGAGAGAGTGTGTGCAAGGTGGGGAAGGGCCGAAGGAGAGGGAGAGAGAGAATCCCCAAGCAACTCCTTGTTGAGTGCAGAGCCTGATGTGGGGTTCCATCCCAGAACCCTGCAATCATGACCTGAGCTGAAATCATGAGTCTGTCATCCAACTGACTGAGACACCCAAGTGCTCCATTCCTTAATTTTATTAAAGAATCCTTGCTTTCCCACTTTTGCCTGGTGATATAAAAGAGTAGGTCCGTTAGTTAGCAGAGCAGCTCTGAGACACTTGTAATGACATGTCAGAGAATAGATGGGCTCCCAAGGGGGGGCATTGCTTAAGGTGAAAAACTGCATAGCTCTATGACATAGACAGGTGGTGGTTGAGAGATGGTAGGCTAGGAAGGAGTGAAAGGCAGATTTACGTGGTTTTGGTCAATACAGCTTATTGTTTAGAAACTGGAGGACTATAAAGAAAGAAAAATATTGTGGTAAGTTAGAAACAACATGTATAATTTTTGGTAATTCATTTTCATTAATTCTAAGAATTCCTTCATCTTTATTTTGGTACTTGGTTTAGATGTAACTCAGTGAAGAGACTGATCATGCTTGTTGATGCTTCATAAGGAGAACATTAAAGAAAGGGATCTCTAATCTTTGTGAAAGGAGACCACCCTCCACCAACCTAAGCTTAAGGGCCTAATGCACAAATGATGCAGGGGCTGTTGGATAAACTGATCTGGAAAAATGAATACATTTTACTTACTACTATAAATTATATCATAAGTCAACAATATCAGTACTGATGCAGGGCTTTTTTTTTAACTATTAAAAAATAACAATGTGTACTACTAAGTAAAATGTGTGTATGATATCACAATTAGAATTACATGCATGTTGAGTTCATTTACTACTTTTATTGCATTATGATACTTGGTTTTATCTGCAAAGTTACAGAAGAATAGTATTGATATCTATTGGTTCCAGGAAATGATGTCAGTTCCAGGAAATTATGCAGTGTTACAACATCATAATATAAATCATTTTTCTGAGGTTCCATTATGTGTGCATCATGTTGCTGCATAGACTGATATTGGGTTTATTCTTATTCACAAATATCTGACTACTGTGATAGTGATTTAAAAAAAAAAATACTGCAAATGCCAGCCATCTTCTGATCTTATTTTTAAAAGATATATCAAGCGATAGTCATCTTCTGACAGTGCATTTAAATTTATTACTACATAAATTAATACATATTTACATAAATATATGTAAATATACATACTATATCTTTGAAGGCATACGTGTAATGTTATAGATGTGTGTATATTATATATAGAGAGATATATATATATAGAGATTATATATAGAGAGATGTGCATATATATATATATAGAAAAGGCAATGTTTATTTTTTAATCCACTAAGTCATCTCAATGTTTTTAAAGAGTCAACGTTTTGCATGTTATAACTAAACTATTCTAAACCACTACTTTCATGGATCAAAATATTTCTAAACAAAATATTTTATTTCAATATGAGCTATTAAATATACTATTTATGGCCCATTTAAAGCTATTATTAGTTATCTTAATATGTTTTTGCAAAAATAAGCCACATCTGTTTTTTGTTTTTCCATGTGCTTTTTCTAAGACATAATGGTAAGGAAATTGCCATTTAATAAGATGCATGTTTAAAATAGATATAAGGTTATATATCACACTTTTCTGGACTACATTTCTGTGACATGATGTCATCTTCTGATTGATTGAATGGTAGATTGCTTAATGCAGGGATGGCTGAAAATATTTTTATCAAGAGACATCTTTCACCTTACTGAAACTCAGAAATATGTATTTTGAGCAATGTCATTGGTGTCTTTTAGCTCTCATTTCCACTGTCATATTTGCTACGACTTTCTATGCAGGACATGGATAAGTGTGAGTAAAAGATACACGAAAATTTGAAATGCATCCAAAGCATGTTAAAAAACATGGAATGTGTTAATTATGTCACTAGAAAAACACCAAAAATAAAAAAATAATAATAAAAGGGTTAGTAATAGTTGTAAAAATTGAAGTACAGATGAAAGCTAAAAAAGTTAAATGTACTTGACAAGTTACATGGACCTTCTTAATGCACTCCCATAAATAAACAAATACACAAACAAATAAATAAATAAGGAATTTGGGAGAGTTTATGACTAGATGTAGTAGGCAATTAAATTATTTTTTGATGCACTCAATAGAATAGAAAATAATCTCTTCCAGCCTCAAAAGGCTGAATTAATTCAGAGTCCAATGGAAGATGAAGAGTGAAACAATACTATCAGGGGGCAATTTTGGTTTTTTCAAGTGTGAAAAATTGTGAGGCCATTCTGTTGCTAAAGAGAAATTTTTTAAAAAGATTATATTTATTTATTTGAGAGAGAATGAGAGAGAAAGCACAAATGAGAAGCAGAGGGAGAGGGAGAAGCAGGCTCCCCACCAAGCAGGGAGCCCAACATGGGGTCCGATCCCAGGACCCTGAGCCAAAGACAGACATTTAACTGACTGAGCCACACAGGTGCCCCAAGAGAAATATTTTTGACAGTGTTGAAAGTATCAAAAGTCCAGTACTTCTTAAAAAAAAATTGACTTTGTTTTCTGCAACCAAAAAATGCCCAGCCTTAATTCTTGAAGTATGTTTCCTAATAATTATTACAAATAATATTGTTACTGATTCCTATAATTGTTAAAATTATTAAATAAAATATCTTCTCACATTGTTTTACAAAATGGCAACATTAACTTTTCAAAAGCTTTTATTTAAATTCTAGTTAGTTAACATGCAGTGTAATGTTAGTTTCAGCATACAATATAGTGATTCAACACTTCCATACAATACCTGCTGTTCATCACAAGTGCCCTCCTTAATCCTCATCACTTATTTCACCCATCCCCTCTGGTAACCATCAGTTTGTTCTTTATAGTTAAGAGTCTGTTTCTTGGTTTGCCTCCTTCTCTCCTTTTTTTTTTTTTTTTTTTTGCTCATTTGTCTTGTTTCTTAAATTCAACATATGAGTGAAATAATACAGTATTTGTCTTTCTCTGACTGACTTATTTTGCTTAGCCTAATACTCTCTAGCACCATCCATGTCATTGCAAATGGCAAGATTTCATTCTTTTTTATGCCGAGTAGTATTCCATCATATATATATACCACAACTTCTTTATCCATGCATTAGTTGATGGAGACTTGGGCCCTTTCCATAGTTTGGTTATTGTAAATAATGCTGCCAAAGAAGCCATAGAGATGGTCAACAGCACATGTTAACTTTTAATTAGTTTGTTGGATGGTGTTTATCATGTGATGGTCATCATAAGAACATTTGGGATTTAAATGGGGACAAACTACAGCTATGGACCTCTAAGAGCTTATCGTCCAATAAATGACTAATATGTTTGGCATTCTGCCACTATGTAATAATTATATTTCACTCCTGAGCCAAGAACTTCTTTCCATTTTCCTTCACTTCTTTGAAGTCTAGTATGTCTTCATTTACAGGATAATCTTGATGATAGAACTATACTGTATATTCAGTGGTTTATTTGTCCATTGGTTTGCAGCACAATAAACACTTCATGTAAAGTTTAATACAATAATCATTCTCATAATTCAATTAAGACAATTTGTACTATCTGTGTTAACATTAATTTCTTTCCTGTGTTCTGCACACAGCTGGTTCCACAGACACCCTCTTAAAACACATTACATTCTAGGTACTCCAGTTTTGGCAATTAAAATCCTTCCCAGCCCTTGTTATATGGTCTTTTTATGGAAACCTTCGTATAATCCAAGACTTCCTCTAGAACTGTGACTATATGTAACCCTTTTTAGTAGACTTCAAAGGATGCTGAGGTGGTATTCTAGACCTCTGATGATCAGAACTTGCCTCTACGCAATCCCTAAAGTTTTCCTGACCATTTCAATCCTATGATGACAGTGTTAGCATAACAAAAAATATCTTTAATCAAATTGTATAAGATTTCATTTGTTTTTATCAAGTGGGTCTAGAATAATTTACCATTTATGTCTGGGTGGACAGAATTACTTCAAACCTTCAGTTCTTAACTTCTGCATCTTATTCTGTGTAACCTACTGTGTTCACAGGATTCTAATATACATGGAACAGAGGAGATTACTTTTTCTTTACTTAACTGTAAGAGGTGCTTCCAAGTTTCAAACTGAACATGTAATTCAGGGCTGGAAAAAGAGAGCTTTGGTTAAATTATAAAACGGGGATACACATTTTAATTTCCTCATTTTTCTAATTGCTATAACATTCTGAAGGAAAAATTTCACATAAGAGTTCCTGATAACTACATCACATCCTAACCTTCCCATTTTTCTCTCACCATTGTGAAACATCTACATCAGTTATAGATTGTCTCAATATGAACATGACCACTCTGTTATGGCTATCGAATCTGAAGACTATCACCATCGGACTCTCTCTACATCTCCTTTCCAGTATTTGCACTCTACTTTCCTAATAGGACATCTAGGTTATATACTATAAAAATAAAAATAAAATAAAAATAAATAAAAAAAGAATTGTTTGGATAATAGAGGGATTAGGAAAGATCATGAACATGGCATTCAAATCTATAAAAAACATAAGCAATAATAAAAAAGTTAAAAGGCCTTTTTTTTTTCACCATACTGTTCTGTTTCTAATTTATAACCTAAGGATAAAGTTGTTTTTTCAAAAGTAACATATTCCTCTTTCATAATCTTTGGTGAACTGGCTCCAGAAGTGTTTTGTGTAAAATATGATTAAAAAGGATTTTCTTTTTTCTGCAAAGAAAGAATAAAAATGAAAAACACCTCATGAAATAAATGTTAACTATCTCAGCAAAGCTTATGTATTGTTACATGAAATATGTAATTTTGTTTTGGAATTCAAAGATGTAGCAATTTTCTGAATAGATGTTCACAAAATGAATTATTATTTGTTTCTCTCTGTGTTGTATTATTATTACAGATGTAAAGATATAAAACAGAGTCAATACTGATCCAAGAAGACAAGAAATAGAACAATGTTAAATGAATTATATTACAGTGCAATACAAGGATAGAAATTTTAAAAGCCTGAAATATTTTAATAAGTACAGAGAATGCATTTAGATAAATTTTAATAATAAATGGCATTGCATAAACCATTGAATGCAGCACAAACAAAAGGACTATAAAACGGGTATGTTTTAAGTTAATAAAAAAAGATTGTGTGTGTGTTGGTGTGCGTGTGCATGCATGTATGTGTTTTTGCATCATTACTAAAGATTAAGAGGTACTGAAAGTAACAAAAAAGAATTATAATCTATAATCATTTAAGATAACTTGAGAACAATAGGAAGATTAGCTCTTTAAAGAAATAAAATATACAACATGATGACTATAGTTAACACTGCTGTGTGATATATATGAAAGTTGTTAAGAGAGTAAATCCTAAGATTTCTCATCACAAGGGGGACTTTTTTCTTCCTAATTCATCTTTCTTTTCTTTTTATTGTATCTTTAAGAGAAGACAAATGTTAGCTGAACCTACTGTGGTAATCATTTCACAATACATGTAAATCAATCTATCATGTTGTATGCCTTATGCTTATACAGTGATGTATGCTAATTTTTTCTCAGTAAAACTGGAAAAAATAAAATAAAAGGCAAAACCAATATTTAAATAATTGAAATTATTCTATGCACTTATTATATTTAAATATCTTCAGAATGTTTTAAAATGTAATGTTCACACTTGAGATAGGTGGATAAAAGTAAACAATATGATCTGTTTTTTAAATTTGTTATTTGAAAATAAAACAAAATATACAAAATATTCAGTCCCCTACTGACTAGTAAAAACTATAAAGCTAACTAACATGACAGGAAGTTCATGTACCCCTTGATCATACAATTATTTTTTACTATACTTGAGCCAGAGTTAAGCTTATATCTGCAGTCAGTTAATTGAGTTCATGTTTGGGACATTCCTGTAATTATCCTGCATTTCTTTTATGGAAATATAAAACAATTGGGTAAACGTTCCTGAAGTCCCTATCTACTATAGGATTCTATTTGCTAAATATTTGTTAAGCTGTCAAAGTAGTTGTATTACATAAAAAGTACCATGAATTTCATATTTCTACATTTAAAAAATAATTTAACTATGACTTAATAAATAATGGATTGGTATTTCCCCTATTTTCCAATTTTTTATAAATGTAATCTGCCTTTTTAAAATTAAATTAATTACATTTGAGATCCAGCCACACTGATGAGCTTGCAACTCTTTCATTTTTCCTTTTCCCCAATTCTATGATATTCCATTGTATGACTACATCACAGTATATTTATTTATCTATTTATTTATTTATCTATTAAATTGGTGTATATTTGTTGAATATTTATTTTGTACTCAGGCTTAAAAAAAAACAATAGTGCTATTATTAACATATGACATTCTGTATATCCCCCCTGGAGTGTGTGTGTGTGTGTGAGAAAGAGAGAGAGAGATAATAAATATATATATCATTTTTTGAATAAAATACAACTAAATAAGTTATAACATTTCTTCATGATTATCATGGCTATCATTTTATTCTTGCTCTTCCTTATAAGATATAAACCCAGCCTCCAAAGCTGTATTAAAAGTCCTGTTGGAATTTTTTTATTTGACTGCATTCGAATGTGATTCTTGCATAGATTCCAGTGTTTATGCCTTGAAAATTTGGGATAGATTTCTGGAAATCTTTTTTCCCTGCTAAGTTGTTTAGGATAGGGTGAAAACTCTCACTCCATCTTTGAATGACATCTTCAAATTAGCACTCAAAATAATTTTACAAATGAACATCATCAATAGTGTATGAAGGTTTCCATTGTTTCAGTGATCACAATTTAAAATGGTATCTCCCATTTATTTATTGTAGTTTCTTCAACAACTGTGTATCAGAGCATTGTTCAGGTGTGTCTCTTCTATATAATGTCTGATCATAGATTCTGCTCAAATTTGCTCAAATCTCAACAGGATTATTTGCTCTTTTTGTCTTGAATAATTGCATTTCTTTTTATCTTCTGAATAATTTGTTAGTTGTGTCTGTTTATGGATTTTTTTTTAAAGATTTTATTTATTTATTTGACAGAGGGAGACAGCCAGTAAGAGAGGGAACACAAGCAGAGGGGAGTGGGAGAGGAAGAAGCAGGCTCCTAGCAGAGGAGCCTGATGTGGGGCTCGATCCCAGAACGCCGAGATCACGCCCTGAGCTGGAGGCAGACGCTTAACGACTGCGCCAGGCAGGCGACCCTGTTTATGGATTCTAATTTTATTTTGTTCATAGTATACTTTGCCATTTACACATTTAATCTAGATTTATTCAAAACTTCCATCATTTTTCTTGTGGTTTGCATTTTTTGTGACTTAAGAAACTGTTCCCTAACTAAAGTCATTCTATTTTTTTTTCACATTTCAAAAATGTTTCTTATATTTTGAAGAAAAAACTGTGAGGTATGTTTGTGTATAATATGATCCAGGAAACCATTTTTTTTTCTAGCTGAATAACCAAATGTCACAGAACTATTGACTTTTCTCATCCATAATTCACTATTTCCTTAGATGCTTGGAGCAATTTCTGTCTATTCCAATATTAATCTGCTTAATTAATGTAACTTTTTAGCAAGTCTTGATACATGTTTAGGCAAGGACCAGCCTACCCACCTATATCCCAAGCCTGCAAATGTGTTTCATTATTTATGTCATCTTATTGCTGGCAATCAAACTCACTAATTCTTCTTACCTCACTGGTTAATATCTTAGTTTATTCCATTTTGTCTTTTAAGGGAGATTTGATGGAAAGAAAATAAACACAAGAACAGGTGGCATATAATCATATTTAAATAGAAGTGTACAAGTTGTTTAATTTGTCTTTACACATGCATTATAAACAACACTTTATATCGTGATATATAATTTTAAAGCATAATTTTAGTGGGAAACAATATTAGATAGCAATGTATTTGAATGTCTGTTTTGGATATTTAAATTGTTAAAAACCCATTATTTTAAATATAACTATAATGATATCTAAAATTCCTCATAGCACATTATTTATTTAGCATATATTTATAAAAAGTAGAATTGATGTTCAAAAAATTTGAATATTTTTCAATGTTTTTGCTATACTATAAGTTGACATTTTAAGCACATATCATCAGATGTTCAAATTACTGCTAGAATTTCATAACTCATCTCTGTATTTGATATTTGGCCACCATAAGACTCATTCTCCACATAATATTCAGAAAAATTAAAATAAATCTATATATGAGGTTATGTCACAATCATTCTTAAAACTGATGATATCCTGCTATTATGTGTTATAAAGAATCCAAACCCCTTTCAATGACCTACAATGACCTACCTGCTGTTTCCTCTGACCATTTCTTGGGTTTTCTTTCCTTGCTAAATAGCGTCCTGTGTTTGTTTTGTTTTGTTTTGTTTAAATGTCACCCATTATCACATGTCTTTTTCCTCCCATGTATAGAAACTCATCATCCAGAATTTCATGTGAATACTTCTTTGTTATCATTTAAATCTCGGTTCAAAGTCAACACATAGAGTTATTTTTATCACTCTACCAAATTAGCCCTCTCCATAATTTTCTGACATTAGTTATTCATAGAATTTATGTGCACTGAAATTATTTCATTTACACATGTGATTATTATTTTTCTCCTCCAATAATAGAGTAAGCTCTTTGTCTATTGATGTAGTCTCGTATTTAAAGTAGTGCCTTACATATGGTCAATACTCAAAAAAATATTTTAATGAAACAAAAGGCAAGATTAGCCATCCAAAAAAGGGGGGAGTATAATGATTTTTTTTTCTTCTACACACTGTTTGCCATAAGGAAATAAAAAAATAAATAATAAAACAAACAAGCAAGTAAACAATATATAAAATAGCATGCAAACTGGAATTGACAACCGACCATATATTTGGTGTAGGTGATATTGGCATTGTCTTGGGAACTGGCTTAAACAGTCTTTACGCCTGCTTTGCCTCTAATATTACTTATCTTTGTATGCTAATGTTGAGGATGCAACATATGAAAAATAAAAAGAAAGATGGCAATGGAGTTTATATAGTAGGTAACACATACTCCTGGCCCAAAACAAGAACTGCATTAATACTTAGAGAACTAGGAATAGACCAAAGAGCTGCTTTTATTGAAGACGATACAGATATATTCGAGAAAATTGTAAGAATAACTCTTTTCAATTCATCATAGTTTCTCTACCACATTGAAAGAATACCTATTCATCAGCGGCAACTCCTCTTTATGAAAGAACACAGAGATTTTATATGATTCGAGACAGTCCAAAATGAACAAGGAGAATAAAATGGCGATACATAGCCATTAAAAATTATTTTAGAATGAATTATATGGCAAAGTACTAGCAAAATGATCTTAAGTAAAAAAGCTATAATCATGATAAAAAATGTTAAGGCATATATCAGCTTACAGTATATGCATGGTGTATATTATACACACATAATTATATGCCTATAACTATATATATGTACACATGTATGTATGCATATGTATACATATAGGTCATCCATGGAAAAATCTCTAGTAACATAAATTACATCCACATCCACAGTGATTACCACATAGTTTCACCAGAGAAAAAAATAAAGTTCCAGAAATAATAAGCGAAAATATTAGCAGTGACTCCTCTTGTGTTGTGATACTATGGAAGGCAATTTTAAATGGTTTATATATTTTTACTACACTTTCTGTATTCTTTATAATTTGCATTTGTTTTATAGTAACTTTATATAAAAATATAAATTATCTATTATATCCATGATCTATTATAACATGAAATGTAATTCATACTTTAATCTTTTTTATTGTTTCTGCATACATATTGCATTGATATATTTTGCTAAGATAACAAAATATTGTGTTTAGTAAGCTTTTAAAAGCAGAGGAAAATGTTTTTTTAAATTACGTTTGATTTATGATTGAGTGGGAATAAAAATAAAGTGCAATTAAATGAAATATCCACACTGACCCTGAATGGGATGGATTTGAATTTATCTAACATATTTTATACTGTAGAGTGTCACAAACACTAGATAAGGAATTTATTTACGTTCTCAACATTTTTTTTTTAATCAACTACTAACCCTATACCACAAACCAGATTGACAATGGAGCAAAGAAGATAAAAGTTCTCTGTGCTTAGATGGCTTATGGTTGATTTAGCAAGGGAGTCATAGTAGATACATAATCACACAAATCATAACTATTATGATATATGTGATACAAAGACATTGCGGTTGATATATGTGTGTTGGTGGTGGAGCAAATCCAGTATTTAAAATTGACATTTAATGTGAGACCTGAAACTTGTTAAGAAATTAAATATTAATATATTCTTGGAATAATTGCCACTTCAAAAATAGATAGAAAGAGATGGAGACAATCCTTAATTCATAGTTATTCTGCAAAATTGCCAGCAAAGAGATAAACCATCAAATAATATTTTGTGATAAGAAGCCTCGACTTACATATGACTTGAAATGGAAAAGTCAAAGACAACAGATATCTAGATAATTGAGAAATGAGTTAAACTATGCAAAATAGAGTCAACATCATAAACTCTTACCACAGATAATTTAAATGGAATCCTTTCTAGTGTTATTCTAAAAAGATATTAATCATAAATTCAATTAATAATTATTTCACATGTATATTTACTAAATATGTATTAAATTTAAATAATGAATATGTAAATGGAATATAAAATATAAGTATAAATAAAAATAAAATATATAAATAATAAATTGAATGAATATCAAATGATGAATAAAACATATTAGGTTAGAAAATATATCAAACCTATTTATGAAAACATTAGAAAGTCAATAATTGAGCCTTATATTTGACTATTTTAAGAAAATAAATATTTATAAATCAACACTAATGAATAAAACATTTTTTTAAAAAATACCAAAACTTATCTTGAGTGGCAAATTAATTATCATAAAGTAAGGGGCTTTCCTTTACTGCACAATATACTCTGCCTTGCTACCTTGAAAATACTCCCTTGCATACATTATAAGGAATAAACAAACAAGCGAAGGCTACACTTCAGAGCAGTTACTTCACCAAGACATAAAGAAGGCACCTCAGAAGATTTTCTCCTTAGTTGGCATCACTCTAAGGCATTAGTGTCTTGAAAAAATAACCAAATTAAAAGTTATTGTTCATTAATAAAGCATACACTTTTATTACCCTGAAGCCACAGTGCTCTCTAGAATATAGTAATTTCCAAGATACTTTGTGTTGCCTTTCCCAGCTTATTTCAAATAAATATAATCATCATAACGACCAGCATTTCTTCTTCTGATTTGCAATATGTATAAAACCTTTAAAAAATTATTTCCTATTTCCAGTGCTGCGTGTAAGGAGCTTGGAAGTTGACACTCAATCTGAGCAACATAAAAAGCTCTACCAACAACAGCAGCAACAACAACAACAACAACAAAAATCAACACTTCTTGGATCCCTAAGGGAGAGGACACAGGACAAACAATTGCCTCCAAGACTGGAAAGACAGGTAAAATACAGAGAGTTTTGACTTACCAGAGCAGAGACTCATAAGCAGTAGCTGTCTCAGGAACCAGTGTCTGGAGAGGAAAATAAAATCTTCACTTGTAAGTGACAAATTGCTGGAGGCTCAGTGTTGACAACTCTTGAAAGTTTATCTCCAGAGGGACACAGTTACGGTGGCAGGGGGGCTAGGGAAGGGGGTGAGGCCCCACAATATTGTGAGATTTATCTCCAAAAGGTAATCAAATTCCCAAAGTAAATATTTGAGAAAAGTCACCCCTTTCTCCCAGCTGGGGGAGAGGAAAAAGAACCATTTTGAAATACTCTAGGCACTTTGTTCATAACAAGGCCTGCCCTCAGGGGAACTAGTTAACCAGGGCTTAACTGACCTGGGGAAGGGTCAAAGGGAAGGAGTATACTCAATGCAGCCCACTTTGGCCATCCTGTCCCACCAAAAGAGGCAGAAAACAAAATTGAGAAACTCTTGTGAAGTTCGCAGACTAGGAGCATAAGCTCGCTAAAGACTGAGAACTAACCATAGGACTGCGTAATGCCACAGCACACTACCACATTAATAAATGCCTATTTACAGCAGTTCTTTTTACCTTGTGCATAATGTCCCACTGTCAAAAATATATACATGTAACACAAACCAAAGCCAAAACAATACACACACACACACACACACACACACACACACACACAATCTGAAGAGACGGAACTTTAGAACCAGAACTGGTGGGGCCAGTGGAATTAACAGACCAAGAATTTAAAACGGTTCTGCTTAATATGCTAAGGGTTCTAACAGATAATGTAATTAGCATGAAGGAGACATAGACATGTAACTAGAGAGGTGGAAATCCTAAGGAAAAAGCAAAAAGCGCTAGAGATAAAAAACAAAAATAAAGAAAACAAAAACCACTAACAGAAATGGATGCATTTGATGAGCTTATTGGTAGACTTGACATGGCTGAGGAAAGATATATATCAATAAAATCCTCTAAAATCAGAAATCAAAGAAAACAAAGACTCCCAGGCATAAGAGGCACAGAATAGGGAATATAGTCAATGATCTTGCAATAGTGTTGCATGGTTATACATGCAACATACATCTTAAACTTACAGAGCTTACAGAGAACATAAGGAGAAGTTGAATCACTATGTTGTACACCTGAAACTAAGGTAATATTATGTGTCGACTATACTCAAACAACAACGACAAAGAAAACAAAGACTGTGCAAACCCTTGGATACAGAATATTCACGGAGGACAACTACGAAAGGTGTAACGTATGTGTAATGGGACTAACCAGAAAGAGAAGAAAAAAAGGGACAGAAGAAAATATTTGAAACAAAAATGACTGAACACCTCCCCAAATTAATGTCAGACAACAATAAAAAAAATATATATATATATATAATATATATATATATATATATATATATATATCCGGGGAGTAAAAAAAANATATATATATATATATATATATATATATATATATATATATATATCCTGGAAGTTCAAAAAATAGCAAGCAGAATAAATCCCAAAGGAAATAGAATTTGGCATATCATTTCTTCAAGAAAGGAATAAGCAAAGGTAAAATAAAAACACTCATTTTTCTCATTTTCAACTGATCTAACAGATTACAGTTTGTTTGAAATAGTAATGCCCATAATATACCCAAATATGTATGATTATATATAGATATATGTTTATAATATATATATAGGGAGAGATGATTATATGTAAGTGAAATTAATAACACAGGGATGGGAGAGAAGAATTAGCATTATTTTATTATAAGTTACTCACCCATGAACATGAAATGGTATAGTGCTATTTGAAAGTGGACGTGGATTAGCTATAACTATTTGTTACAAACTCTAGGACAATCACTAAAAAAGTTAAACAAACAGTATAATCTATACCCTAAGAAGGGAGAAAAAATGAAATCATGTTAAATGCTCAGTTAAAACACCAAATAGCAAAACAAGAGTAGAAGATAAAAATAATAATTACATTGTCAATAGTTCAAATGCACCAGCTGAAAAAGAGGTTGTCAATAGATCAAAAAAACAAACCCCACTGTATGTCATCTATTATCCATCTAGTAGAAACCCACTTTAAGTGAAAAAATACATAAAGACTGAAAGTAAATGGGAAATGCACCCTGCTAACACTAATCAAAAGAAAGTACGAATAGCTACATTAATTTCAGAGCAGATTTCAAGCAAAAAGGGTTACTGGGGATAAAGAAGAATATTACATATGATAAAGAAGCCAGTTCTCCAAGAAGAACTTAACATGTATATATATGGCCAAAAATAGAGCAGCTAATTATGTGAAGCAAAAACTAATAGAATTAAATTCCACATATAACTGATATTCCAATGGTTTTAATATATAGCAATATAACTTGTACTCAAGCATAAAAAAAGGCTAAAGAAATATTGAACATACTTACAAACCTTAGGTCAGATAATAAGGCCATAGTTATGAATTTCGTCAAGATAACATTTCTCCCTCTCTCTCTCTCTCTCTCTCACACACACACACAGCATATACATACATATAGCATATATGTAGCACATATATACATATATAGCATATATATAGCATATTACATATATAGCATATATATAGCATAAATACATATACACATAAACTATCATAGATTATACATATATCATAAAATTATACTTTGCTATCAAATTTTAAGATGTTACTATTTGAATATATTTTTAACTTAAATTATATTTCTTTTTACACCACAAAGTACATAGTTTTAGTTAAGTGTCTTTATAAAAATTACCAAATATCAAGTATGATGCATTGTCTATGTCATGTTTTTGGTGGATGATTACTTAGCTAAGCATTACTTTGTTTGATAAACAGTTATAAATTACTAATCATTACATCTGAGTTTTTAATATGTTTACCAGGAACTTGACACATAGTAATAATATATTTTATAGTTTATTTGATATTCTTTTATGTATACTACAACTGTTTTATGAAACAAAACATTACTCAATGGATGATTAATACTAAGACAAAAATGTGTATGCACCTTATATATTTAAGCATGGAGTAAAAATTTTGTGCTATTTATAATATCTTTTCAAATAAATTTGTCCCTGATAATGATACACTTGACAGACTTGTGAAAAAGATGAGAGCCCAGGTGCAAAGAAAAACTGAGGCCATATTTGACTTCCTACTTTCATGAATAGATGATACCAAGGTTACATTTTTTAACCATTTATAATTGAAGTAGAGCTGACATAAAATATTATATTAATGTCAAGTACACAACATAGTGATTCAACAATTCTATACACCACACCATGCTCACCACAACAAATGTTGTCACCATCTTTTAACATAAGTTATCACAATATTATTGATTACATTCCCCTTGCTGTATATTTTTCATCTTCATGAATTATTAGTTTTATTTTTTACTCAAGTATCATTAACATATAGCATTATATTAGCTTCAGTTGTACAATAGTTCAATATTTCTATACATTCCTCGGTGCTCATTGCAGTTAGTGTACTCTTAATATGCTTTACTGAATTCCCTTTGCTCCGCATGATATATATATATATCATATCACATATATATGTATATAAATGGGTAATTTAAAAATTTTTAAACACTTTTTTATCCATTTCAGTGAAAAATTAAAATTACTGTTAGGTCATAAATTGATTCTGAACATATCTTAATAAGAAATATTGGTACTTCTTCTCAAAGGTTATGGCACACAATATTTGTTTTTCATAATAACTACTAGAGAAGAAAGTTTTTGGTGAAATATTATTTAATTTCAAGACAAAGTATGATGCTAGTTAATAAAGAATATTACATCTGTGTATATGATGTGTGAAGAAAGAGCCTAAGTTATGGATATGAAGACCTGTTTATATATATTATATATTTTATGTGTATGTGGGTATGCACACATATATATATGGCTTAAGCTAGTATGCATTTAAATTTGGGTGTGACAATAATGTTGATATGAAAAGCTAATTTGATCATATACCTATACTCATAAATATTCTTTACATTGCTTACTACCATGAAGACATGCACTTTTCTGAACATATAAGAAAATATACATCAATGGTGGATTTTTAGATGTTACATATGGAGAAAAACCTAAAACAAAAATGCTGCTTTGTCCATTGTGTTTCCTTACAATGCATGCATTGGCTATATTTTTTCATATGATCTGTTCCACAAATGGTTATTATTTGTAATCATACTAATATTGTAGCTTCCATTTTCCCTATGAGGGAGATGAGTATTAGTAGGCGGTAAACATATCTTTAAAATATGACACAAATTCCATTCATATTTCTTGAACAAATAGAATAACAAGGGCAGTCACTTCCACATTGATTACAGATAGTTTTCAAATGTTGATTGTGCTACCTAGTCATTTCAGTTTACCACCTATATTATGATATATCATAATTTTTGATATTATCCTCCAAACTATGAACTCACACACCTATGGTGCTTCTAGTTAGCCACTTTTGACCCATGATTAATTTATCCCATAGATAGTCCATAAGCCTTCACCATAGGAAAAAATGATATTAATATACAATAAAAGCAAAGGAAAAGAGGCAAAGGAAATAATGTTACATATCTAATTAGTTAGATGCATAAAAACCACTTTGAAATTTAGTGGCCTAATGCAACAATGATTTATTATTTCTTAGAACTGTGATTGGGTAGGAATTTTGTTTTCAGACAGCCTGTAAAGAGCTGATTGTCCAAGACAGGGGCATCACATGTCCTTGGCCTCCTCTGGAATGAACAGAATGACTGAGATGGCTATGCCTCTCTCTCCATGTGGTCCTTCTTGCCCTCTCACCAAGTGATCTCATCCTCATTTTTTGTTATTTCCAAGCATACCATTGATCCGAGCGAGTCACAAGGCCAGCTTCACACTTAAGAGTCAGAGAGCTAGACACTTACTTTAGGAAGGAGGAGTGATGAATCACATTTCAAGTGGATGTGAACATAGGCATGAAAGAAATTTGGTACATTTTTCAATTTACCAACATATGCCTTTGGCCACAAATTAGTCTGTCCCTTAGATCTTCCTTTAATGACAAAAGCTTCTTTCCCCTAGGTGCAAGAAAGTCTTCTATGAAAAGCTCAGAGGTTAACCCCTCCCCAGGAATTGCCCTTATACTAAAGGACTTGCCTCCTCTAATATATCTTCCTTTTTTTATACAGGCTGCATCCAATTATCTGCCCATGCTGGGTATAAAGACTTAGCCTCCTTGCCCCAACCTGGGTCAACTTGAGGATCCATCTCTGTTCCAGAGCTCTCGATAATATTGGCTGAGGATTTGTTTTTACTTCATTAGAGTTCACATTCTTCCACTGCCCAAAGCTGGTTCTGTCATTCACTCAAAGATTTGTTTCTGAGCTTTTACCAATAAACTTCAGACACACATCTCAGAATATGTTTCCTAGGAATCTAATCTAAGTTACTCCCCCATATAAAATATGTTCACTCTCATTCCTGGAACCACCAAATTATTTTCAAGTTAAGGTATCAGGCTCAAAATTCATAATCTCATGAACTGCATTAGGTCCAGTTACAGATGAAGCACAAAGTTGCAGGTCTTCAAGGGCATTGCCTCTTGATCCAAGACAGTGAATGAAAAAGAAACCTCATTTATTCCCCAAACACCCAACATGCAAGAGTGAAACAGGGATAAGATAATCACAATAGGAACTTTTGATCAGAATAGGGAAGAACAAAAAGCATTTACGAAATCCAGCTGAGCATATGTTCTACTCCCTAGGAGTTGTTTCCTCGTCTATTGTTCTCTTTAGATTTTGGCTTTGCCCTCTGATAAAATTTTGAATCTGCCCGCTGGGATGGCATTTCCTTTTCACAAGAATAGCCCATGTTTGAAGTTCAGTAACATTCAATTCAACTTCCTTTTCATTAGAAATCTGGGCCTAGATCCCATTTTTCTAATTAAACAAGCTCAATGCCAGTCAGTCAAAGTCATTATTATATTTGTGAATACAACTCTCTTAAAGATTTAGTGTGTTTTCTATGAATTCCTGTTTCAAAAGACACATTCATACACTTTAATGAAATGAAATTCTCTCTAGTTGGAACCATATGCCTGATTACTATAGGCGAATCCCTATAGGATTCTTAAAAAGTTTTTGCTCTAGCTGGCATCTAGTAGGCATACTTTAAATCCTTCAGAGGTCTTAACAAAGTATGTTACCACTCCATTAGTTGTTTTCAGAGCTTTTATTTTCTTCTTTAAAAATCTTGCATGCTAGGGAATCTAACAATTTTATAGATGACAGATACATAGGTAGGTAGATAGATTAGACAGACATACACACATCATAATATTCTAAATAATATATAGCAAATCCTGAGCTATATATATTTCATATAAATTCTTTCAAACTGAATGATTCTTTCCTTAGCTTAATACTTTCACACTGTAACTTAACATACCTAATGTTTCCTGACATAGCTGGGAAAAGTCAGGTAACTCTTTTAACATGCATAATGTCTTTGGGTATGTGTTTTATCTTCTATGATATTACAGACAATATTCTTGCCAAACATTTTACTACCTTTTAACTGAACTTTTTTTTTTCATCCTTTTCTATGCATTTCAGTAGCTAGAGATATCATATTCCAAAAGCTTGTTTCAAGGGTCTAGTTTTGTTAGTCTGCTAAAGTCCATTGGCCTATGCAAAACATGGCAAATTCTGCATTCAAGGGGTGGAAAGAGAGAGTAAATCTCTTGAAGGAAAAAGAGGCAAGCTCAAATTGTACAGGAATGTGCATAGGTAGAATTTTGGCCACCTTTTTTACATGCACCACATACAATATAGGAAAAACAATACCCTTAGCAATATTAAGTTCTATATTCTCAATAACAACAAACCCCATCAGTGGCTATCTTGTCTTTGTTT
This sequence comes from Ailuropoda melanoleuca, assembly GCF_002007445.2. NCBI lineage: Eukaryota > Metazoa > Chordata > Mammalia > Carnivora > Ursidae > Ailuropoda > Ailuropoda melanoleuca. Next base: position 127,696,606 of record NC_048220.1, on the reverse strand, counting down.
ACAAGCAGCAAATATGATGTGCTTTTCATATGTTTAGCATGTTAGGACCTATAGTCATATTTTCAATGAGCAAGTCTGAATTCACAATTTAATCTCAAACTTCCCCTCATTTTGCATTCCTTATTGCTTTTGTTAGTTTCACAATCCTCAAATAATGTATATTCTAAGCTTCAAGTCATCATTGTGCACTGTATTTTAATCCAATCAATCAGTTTCTAAGTGATCCTAACTAGATCTATAATATGTCTTTTATTATTTTCTTTGTATTCCCAATGCAAATGCTCTCTCCTTGGAATTTTATTATTCACATACCAAAACTAACAAAGTAGATTTTTCTTCCTTAAATCTTTCCTCCGAAAGTGCTACCAAAATTTTCCTAGAGGAAAAATATTCAAATGCATAGTAAAATTAAAGACACACTTTAACAACTGAGCAAATTTTCCACAACTTTAACCTAACAAGTATCAAAGATCTGACACTATATATATATTGGCCTTGATCCATATACTTTGGCCAAATATACCAAGTGGTGATTTCCTATATATTATTTATGCTTCCACATTATTTGTTCCATTTCCATTCTTTCCTTCCAGTCTAAAGTAGAATATATTACCTTTTTTCAAATGGAGAATTTCATTTCAGTACTCAACAAAGAAATCAAATAAAAGCCTTTGTAAACTGACCTTTTCAGATTTTTAAAAATCCCATTGTAAGTCCCACCACTATCGTCATCATTCTCACCAACAGATGGAAATTACTTCTCTCTCTGAACTTACAGAATTATTTAGTCTTTCTTGCAGTATTAGAATTCTCAAGCAAGTAATAAAAATACCTGTTTGCTTGTCTGGTTTTTCTATAAGGATAGGAATAATATCTAACATCCTTTACACATCCTCAAATAATCTTGTGCAATGCCTTTAAACATGAACTCAATGAATAATGGCAGGATATCCAGAAATATCTTGTGCAATGCCTTTAAACATGAACTCAATGAATAATGGCAGAACAGAATCCTTTTAGCTATGGGACAATCAATTTTGATATAACTTTAATGAGTTTCATAAAGCAATAAAATAATTTTATATTTAATTTCAACTGCATTTTTCCAAGTTCAGTTTGTCAGTTCTTCTGTCCTTAACTTTTTTATGTTAAATATACATGTATTTATTTATTTTTAATTTTTTTTATTATGTTCAGTTAGCCAGAATATACTACTTAACTTTATCAGTATATTTATGTGTCCATAAACTCTAAAAAATTTTACTCCTCTAATCTATCCTGTGTTTCACCAAGTAATGACATCCCTAAATAACTTTTCCGATCATGCAAATCCCTGTTTAAAACCCATCCAACACTATCACCTCCCAAATAAGACAAAATTATTAAACATGACATTAAACACACTGCTTGATTAAGGTAATGCCAGCTATATTTTTATTACTTAATCATCTCTTTCACATCCTCTATGTACCAAAACAAACATTAATTCAAATATTAATTTTCATTCATTTAATAATACTTTCAAAATAACTCAATAAAAATAAATTTAATATTTAATAATTTAAGCATTAGTATATATAGTATAATTTAATAAAATATTAAAATTTGCTTTATTGTTTGTATTACATATTTCCCAGATCATTCAGATATACATACCTCATTTAGAACTTCTGAAATTTTGCATTGTCTTAGAACTACACATAGTATTTTATATATAACTTTCAGACATTATTATGTAGGATTAAGGTCTTTTTGTGACCCATTACTATATTTTTATATCATAAGTACAAGATACCTGTGTCAGCAGTATTATTATTTGCTCAGACTGTGTTCAGGTTCTTGTAAAGTACCAAGTGTTTCCATGCGGAATTTGTAAATCAGGCCTTAAACTGAACTTTTCTATATTGTGATGGTAAATCCAAACCTGTACTCTTGACTACTGAAATTGAATTTTTCTATATTGTGATGGTTAATTTTATGTGTTGACTGGACTAGCCTAATGGATGTTCAGATAGCTGGTAAAGCATTATTTCTGGGTGTGTCTGTGAGGGTTTTTCTAAAAGAGATTAGCATCTGACTCAGTAGACTGAGTAGAGAAGATCTGTCCACACCAATGTGCAGGCATCGTCCAATCCACTAGGGGCCCAAAAAAGCAAAGGAAGGACAATTCTCTCATGAGCTGAGGTAGCCATCTTTTCCTGTCCTCAGAGATTGGAGCTTCTGGGTCTTGGGTCTTCAGACTCCAGTATGGAATCCAGAAACCTACTTGTTCTCGTGCCTCCAGCCTAGACTGTGTGTTACACCAGCAAATCTCCTGGTTCTCGAACTTTGAACTCAGTCTGAATTACACCACCAGCTTTCCTGGATCTCCAGATTGTGGACAGCTGATTATGAGACTTCTCAGCTTCCTTAACAGTGTGAGCCAATTGATATAATAAATCTCAGACATTTCTATACATAACCTATTGGTTCTGTTTCTCTGGAGAACTCTATCTGATACATATATTACTTAATAATTTTAAATGTATATTTAATTTTCAGTTTAATTCCACACCATCACTACTATGTTTACAAATCCTTTTGAATCCTTCTATTATCCTTGTGCTCTTATCTATACTATCAATAAATACACACAATAGAACTTCTATATTTTCATAAAATGTCTTGGTCGAAATATTATGTAGAAGAGAAAAAAGTAGCCTTTGGCACAGTAAGAAAAAAAAAATAAAATCAAGCAAACAAAGAAAATCACTGTAGTAGAATCAGTTGCTTTATCTGCCTAACATTCTTACATCCTTTTGGGTAATTACTTATCATCAGTTTTAGAAAGTTCTTAGCACATAAATCTCATGTTATTACTTCTGTCCCAGTGTCTCTTCCATCTTTTTCTGACTTCAACTATATGTGTATTAAATCCATGTACTCTGGCTTTTTCAGCCGGTCCCCTGAGTTGAGCTGGATAGGTACCAGACCAGCAGGAATATCCACGGAATCAGCCTGAGATGCAGGAAGATACATCTGGATCTCTACAAATGAACATCTCCAGCGCTGAGTATCGAGGTACGAAGCGGGGAGCCGTGAAACCGCGCACAGATATCGGAAGTTAAACAGAAGGGGGAGGGAGCCGCTGTGTCAGGGCGCTGGGAAGCGGTAGCCACCNTTAAACAGAAGGGGGAGGGAGCCGCTGTGTCAGGGCGCTGGGAAGCGGTAGCCACCTGCAAGGGGGAGCGAACAGACCGCAGACCCGCACGCTTGAGACAGCAGGCTGAGAAGGGAGCTCCGGGAGCGCACGCGGGACGGCTGGCGGTTGGCGGGCCACCTGCACGGGGGAGCAGGCGGACTCGCGGACGGCACCCGCGAGACAACAGACTTAGAACGCGAGCTCCAGGAGCGCGCGCGCAGGGCGGCTGGCGGGCCACCTGCACCGGGGAGCGGGCGGACCGCGGACCCGCACTCTGGAAACGGCAGACTGAGTCCGTGAGCCGGGAGCGTGCACCACCAAGCATCTCACGGAGCTCCGGAGCTCCGGTGTGCTCACTGGATCGAGGCTGAGACCGGGAGCTCCGGGAGCGTCCGCGGGGCGGCTGGCGGCTGGAGGGCCACCTGCACGGGGGAGCAGGCGGACTCGCGGTCAGCACCCGTGAGACACCAGACTGAGACGGGGAGCTCCGGGAGCCCGCGCGGGGCGGCTGGCGGCGGGCGGGGTTGGAAACACAAAGGACAGAGACGTGCCGGCCCTGGAAGTGAGGGCTGGGACGCCGGGTGTGGGGCGCACAGCCCGGGATGCTGCAGGGTTGAGCAGCACCAACAGAAACAGAGTTAAAGTGGCCAGAACATCAGTGGAGAACGATCCGCGATCCCTCTGTTCTGAGACAGAGGCTGAATTTCAGCCGCTGCTGCTCTCTCAGAAGAGGCATAGCAAACCGCCAGGGAAAGCCGCCAGAGAACAAAAGCCCGGAAATACCGGCTCACAGGGTGCCCATCCCCATCCCCCCTCGCAAGGGACACAGAGACTCTACCCAAACAGGGTTTTCTGAGTACCGGCAGGCAGGCCCCTCCCCCAGAAGGCAGGCTGAAAAATCAAGAAGCCCACAACCCGGAGCGCCTGAGTGGCGCAGTCACCAAGCACCTGTCTTCGGATTAGGGTGTGTTTACAACGTTCCGGAAAGGAGTCCCTCATCGGGCTTCTCCACCGGGAACCTGCTTCTTCCTCTCCCACTCCTCTGCTTGGGTTCCCTTTCTTGCTGACTGTCTCTCTCTCTCTCAAATAAATAAATAAACTCTTTAAGGAAGAAGCCCACATCCCTAAGATCTCTATAAAACAAGGGCGCACGGCCTGGGTCCCAGTCAACACTTGGGCTCTGGACAACCCTGCAATCTCTCTTCATCAGAATGACGAGAAGGAGAAGTCCCCCCCAGCAAAGAAAAGATAATGAGTCTGTGGCCTCTGCCACAGAATTGGCCTCGGCCACAGAATTAATACATATGGATGTATCCCAATTATCAGAAATGGAATTCAGAGCAACAATGGTCAAGATGATGAGTAAACTTGAAAAAAGCATCAGAGAAAGCGTTGCTGAGAATATAGAATCCCTAAGGGCAGAAATGAGAGCGAATCTGACAGAAATTAAAAATTCTATGGGCCAAATACAGTCAAAACTAGAGGCTCTGACGGCCAGGGTCACCGAGGCAGAGGAACGCGTTAGCGAATTGGAGGATGGGTTAGTAGAAGAAAAAACGAAAATAGAAGCTGGTCTTAAAAAAATCCACGCCCACGAATGTAGATTACGGGAGATTACTGACTCTATGAAACGATCCAATGTCAGAATCATCGGCATCCCTGAAGGGGTGGAGAAAAACAGAGGTCTAGAAGAGATATTTGAACAAATTGTAGCTGAAAACTTCCCTAATCTAGCAAGGGAAACAAGCATTCGTGTCCAAGAGGCAGAGAGGACCCCATCCAAGCTCAACCAGGACAAACCTACGCCACGGCATGTCATAGTGCAATTCGCAAATATTAGATCCAAGGATACAGTATTGAAAGCGGCCAGGGCAAAGAAATTTCTCACGTACCAAGGCAAAGGTATCAGGATTACGTCAGACCTGTCTACAGAGACCTGGAATGAGAGAAAGGCTTGGGGGGGCATTTTTAAAGCTCTTTCAGAGAAAAACATGCAGCCAAGGATCCTTTATCCAGCAAAGCTGTCATTCAGAATTGATGGAGAAATAAAGACGTTCCAAAATCGCCAATCATTAACCAATTTCGTAACCACGAAACCAGCCCTACAGGAGATATTAAGGGGGGCTCTATAAAGGTAAAAAGGCCCCAAGAGTGATACAGAGCAGCAAGTCACAACCGATACAAAGACTTTAAAGAGAAATGGCATCATTAAAATCATATCTGTCAATAATCTCTATCAATCTAAATGGCTTAAACTCTCCCATAAAACGCCACAGGGTTGCAGATTGGATAAAAAGACATGACCCATCCATTTGCTGTCTACAAGAGACTCATTTTGAACCCAAAGATGCATTCAGACTTAGAGTAAGGGGATGGAGTACCATCTTCCACGCAAATGGACCTCAAAAGAAAGCTGGAGTAGCAATTCTCATATCAGATAGACTGGATTTTAAACTAGAGGCCATAGAGAGAGATACAGAAGGGCACTATATTATTCTTAAAGGAAGTATTCAACAAGTGGATATGACAATTATTAATATATATGCCCCCAACAGGGGAGCAGCAAGATACACAAGCCAACTCTTAACCAAAATAAAGAGACATATAGATAAGAACACAGTAATAGTAGGGGACCTCAACACCCCACTATCAGAAATAGACAGAACACCCTGGCAAAAACTAAGCAAAGAATCAAAGGCTTTGAATGCCATACTCGACGAGTTGGACCTCATAGATATATATAGAACACTACACCCCAGAACCAAAGAATACTCATTCTATTCAAATGCCCATGGAACATTCTCAAGAATAGATCATGCTCTGGGACACAAAACAGGTCTCAGCCAATACCAAAAGATTGAAATTATCCCCTGCATATTCTCAGACCACAACGCTCTGAAATTGGAACTCAACCACAAGGAAAAACCTGGAAGAAACTCAAACACTTGGAGGCTAAGAACCATCCTGCTCAAGAATGACTCGATAAACCAGGAAATCAAAAAACAAATTAAACAATTTATGGAGACCAACGAGAATGAATACACAACGGTCCAAAACCTATGGGATACTGCAAAGGCAGTCCTAAGGGGGAAATACATAGCCATCCAAGCCTCACTCAAAAGAATAGAAAAATCTAAAATGCAGTTTCTATATTCTCACCTCAAGAAACTGGAACAGCAACAGAGGGACAGGCCTAACCCACTGACAAGGAAGGAGTTGACCAAGATTAGAGCAGAAATCAATGAATTAGAGACCAGAACCACAGTAGAGCAGATCAACAGGACTAGAAGCTGGTTCTTTGAGAGAATCCATAAAATTGATAGACCACTGGCAAAACTTGTCCAAAAACAAAGAGAAAGGACTGAGATTATTAAAATTATGACTGAAAAGGGAGAGGTCACGACCAGCACCATTGAAATTGCAAGGATTATTAGAAACTTTTATCAACAGCTATATGCCAAAAAACTAAACAATCTGGAAGAGATGGAGGCCTTCCTGGAAACCTATAAACTACCAAGACTGAAACAGGAAGAAATAGATTTCTTAAATAGGCCAATTAACTATGAAGAAATTGAGTCAGTGATAAACAACCTTCCAAATAATAAAACTCCAGGCCCAGACGGTTTTCCTGGGGAATTCTACCAAACATTCAAAGAAGAAATAATACCTATTCTCCTAAAGCTATTTCAAAAAATAGAAACAGAAGGAAAGCTACCAAACTCATTCTATGAGGCTAATATTACCTTGATCCCCAAACCAGGCAAAGACCCCCTCAAAAAGGAGAATTACAGACCGATTTCTCTAATGAATATGGATGCCAAAATCCTCAACAAGATCCTTGCTAATAGAATCCAACAGTACATTAAAAGGATTATCCATCATGACCAAGTGGGATTCATACCTGGGATGCAAGCATGGTTCAACACTCGCAAATCAATCAATGTGATACATCATATCAACAAGAAAAGACTCAAGAACCATATGATCCTCTCAATTGATGCAGAAAAAGCATTTGACAAAATACAGCATCCTTTCCTGATTAAAACCCTTCAGAGTGTAGGAATAGAGGGTACATTTCTCAATCTCATAAAAGCCATCTATGAAAAGCCTACTGCAAGCATTATTCTCAATGGGGAAAAGCTGGAAGCCTTTCCCTTAAGATCAGGAACACGACAAGGATGCCCACTCTCGCCACTATTATTCAACATAGTACTAGAAGTCCTTGCAACAGCAATCAGAAGACAAAAAGGGATCAAAGGTATCCAAATCGGCAAAGAAGAAGTCAAACTGTCTCTCTTTGCAGATGACATGATACTCTATATGGAAAACCCAAAGGAATCCACTCCCAAACTATTAGAAGTTATAGAACAATTCAGTAAGGTGGCAGGATACAAAATCAATGCCCAGAAATCAGTTGCATTTCTATACACGAATAACGAGACTGAAGAAAGAGAAATTAGGGAATCCATCCCATTTACAATAACACCAAAAACCATGCGTTACCTTGGAATTAACTTAACCAGAGACGTAAAGGACCTATATGCTAGAAACTATAGATCACTTTTGAAAGATATTGAGGAAGACATAAAAAGATGGAAAAATATTCCATGCTCATGGATTGGAAGAATTAACATAGTTAAAATGTCCATACTACCCAGAGCAATCTACACTTTCAATGCTATCCCGATCAAAATACCGAGGACATTTTTCAAAGAACTGGAACAAATAGTCCTTAAATTTGTATGGAACCAGAAAAGGCCCCGAATCTCCAAGGAACTGTTGAAAAGGAAAAACAAAGCTGGGGGCATCACAATGCCGGATTTCGAGCTGTACTACAAAGCTGTGATCACAAAGACAGCATGGTACTGGCACAAAAACAGACACATCGACCAATGGAACAGAATAGAGAACCCAGAAATGGACCCTCGGCTCTTTGGGCAACTAATCTTTGATAAAGCAGGAAAAAACATCCGGTGGAAAAAAGACAGTCTCTTCAATAAATGGTGCTGGGAAAATTGGACAGCTACATGCAAAAGAATGAAACTTGACCACTCTCTCACACCATACACAAAAATAAACTCCAAATGGATGAAAGACCTCAATGTGAGACAGGAATCCATCAAAATTCTAGAGGAGAACATAGGCAACAACTTCTATGACATCGGCCAGAGCAACCTTTTTCACGACACATCTCCAAAGGCAAGAGAAATAAAAGATAAAATGAACTTATGGGACTTTATCAGGATAAAGAGCTTCTGCACAGCCAAGGAAACAGTCAAAAAAACTAAGAGACAGCCCACGGAATGGGAGAATATATTTGCAAAGGACACCACAGATAAAGGACTGGTATCCAAGATCTACAAAGAACTTCTCAAACTCAATACACGAGAAACAAATAAACAAATCATAAAATGGGCAGAAGATATGAACAGACACTTTTCCAATGAAGACATACAAATGGCTAACAGACACATGAAAAAATGTTCAAAATCATTAGCCATCAGGGAAATTCAAATCAAAACCACACTGAGATACCACCTTACGCCAGTTAGAATGGCAAAGATAGACAAGGCAAGAAACAACAATTGTTGGAGAGGATGTGGAGAAAGGGGATCCCTCCTACATTGTTGGTGGGAATGCAAGTTGGTACAGCCACTCTGGAAAACAGTGTGGAGGTCCCTTAAAAAGTTAAAAATTGAACTACCCTATGACCCAGCCATTGCACTACTGGGTGTTTACCCCAAAGATACAGACGTAGTAAAGAGAAGGGCCATATGCACCCCAATGTTCATAGCTGCATTGTCCACAATAGCCAAATCATGGAAGGAGCCGAGATGCCCTTCAACAGATGACTGGATTAAGAAGCTGTGGTCCATATATACAATGGAATATTACTCAGCTATCAGAAAGAACGAATTCTCAACATTTGCTGCAACATGGACGGCACTGGAGGAGATAATGCTAAGTGAAATAAGTCAAGCAGAGAAAGACAATTATCATATGATTTCTCTCATCTATGGAACATAAGAACTAGGAGGATCGGTAGGGGAAGAAAGGGATAAAGAAAAGGGGGGTAATCAGAGGGGGGAATGAAACATGAGAGACTATGGACTGTGAGAGGCAAACTGAGGACTTCAGAGGGGAGGGGGTGGGGGAAGGGGATAGCCTGGTGATGGGTAGTAGGGAGGGCACGTATTGCATGGTGCACTGGGTGTTATACGCAACTAATGAAGCATCAAACTTTACATCGGAATCTGGGGATGTACTGTATGGTGATTAACACAATATAATAAAATAAAATTAAAAAAAAATAAATCCATGTACTCTGTCTCACATATCTTTCATGGTATTTTTCTTCTGTATTTTCCATCTTTTTTTTTTTCACTCTTTGCCTCAGTCTGGAAATTGGTGTTCTTTGGCATCTGGTTCACAAATCCTTTTATGCTGTGATCAATTTTAGGTCAAAACAATCTATTGTGTTCTCAGCAGTCATCACTGTTTCAAGTCTAGAATTTGCATTTAATCCCTTTTATTTTAATTGTTCTATGGTAAATTCCTCACTAATCACCTGTGTTCAGGAACATACCATTCTCATTTATTTTCAAATCCATGCGTGATAAATCTACTATATTATTTATCTTGGATTTTGCCTCTAGTATTCATTTTTACTTTTATTTTTATCTTGCTATTCTTTATCATATGCCTCAACATTTATGTTTTAATGCTTGGTACTCTTGTCTGAATCAGGCTACTCCAGAGACACAGAACCAATGGAATCTATCTATCTATTGATCTATTTATCTGTCTATCTATCTATCCATCTAAAGGTATTTTAAGGGATAGGCTCAGAGGTTTGTGGGTTGTTGGAAATGGAAAGTCAAAAATCTGTAGAGTAGACCTGAAGACTAGAAATTTAGGTAGGAGATAATGTTCCAGTTGTGAGGCAGAGTTCCTTTTTCTTCAGGAAACCTGATTGCTCTTAAAGACTTCAACTAATTTTATGAAGTTTATCCACATTATTGAGAGAAATCTGGTTTTCTTAAAGTTGACTGACTGTAAATGCTGATCACATCTTAAAAATGCCTTCCCAGCAACATCTAAACTAGTGTTTGACCAAACAACTGGGCACAATAGCCACCAAACTGACACATAAAATTAATGATCAGAATTATGTATGAAAAATAGTAAAGGCTTCCAATGATGATTTATCCTCAAGAGTTAACCTTGTAATATGATAGCAAGACTGAGATAAGATCACATCATACTGACTTGATGCAGAATACTAGTCTTTGAGTGATTCTCTAGTTCACTTTGGTTTGATTCTCTGGTACATTCACACTTATATAAGAATAAGAGATATTAATATTTGTTTTATAATTATGTTTCTTCTCCTTGGAAACTAAGGCACTTCAATTTTTATTCCCTTAACACTGAGAAAATGTCAAAAACCCCAGTCTTCCTTTCAGATTCTTTTGTCTTGACTTTTAAGATCTTGCCCTGCACAACATAATAATTTGGCACATGGCTCAAGGGGAAAACTGACTATCCTGCTCATATCTCTGTACCTCTCTTTGTTCTGAGATGTCACTTCCATCAAATTCTGGTTACCTTATTAGTTCCAAATACCAGAATTGTATGTTCCCATTCCAGTGAAGATTGATGAAATCTCTTCCATCTTCTCTGTCTCTGGGCATTACTGCCCAGATTTTCAATTTGTCACTCCATGTGAAGAATAGTTAACCTCTAAGAAGGAAGAAAACTGGTGCAACAGAATACTGGCTCATTCTTCTTTGGTTTCTTTCTATATAGAATAGTGTATCATCAACTGTTGATTGCCACAGCAGTTTTACAATGGATTCATTATTCAGTAAACGTCCTCTTCTTCTCTTCCTCCTCCTTCTTCTTATTTGGATTTTCTCTATGACCTGAGTAAGACTTTGGCCTATCAAAGTTACTCATATCTGGGATTGGAAATTCTATTAGGGTTTTTGCTGGGATTAGAAATTACCTTTAGGAGTTTTGCCACCAAAATTAAAATCGGAGACTATTTCAAAAAGCAAACGGTCAATAGTTTCAATTGAAGCTGAAATGTTAACAAGCTGACTGAAGAGTGCCGATTAAATAGTTTCATTGTCTTTAGCCAAAACTGATTATTTTAACTGTAGAGTGTTTTAAGGCAAATCTATGTCCGAGTATGTTGCTGAATATTCAAAGTGACTCTAATAATGTATGGAATGCATCATATAGTCTAGGGGCTGGAAGAAAACAAATACAGTAAATGAAGATGAGTATTGAAAGCATAAATGCATAATTATCTTCTTTCTCCGTTTTTCACTTACTTCCCCTAGTGTTTCATGAGTGACTATATCTAATAAATGAGTTTGGAAGGAAAACTCAGCATAACCTAACAAGTAGGCACTGAGTGCCAGCTAACTATAGTAATTGTAAGACAACATTGAATATGCATGTATCCTGATTTTGGATAAGTTAGAATGTGAAATGAGGTGGGTTTTAGAGTTAATACAATAAGTTATATCTGCCATTTTCCTCAAGGTGAGTTCACCAGGATTCAAGACCTTTTGTAATCTTCCATTCCACTTAATCTTCAGTCTTATTTCTCAATTGTTTCAGAACTTGAATAAGGACAAGTAGTGCTATTTATTTCTCTTCCTTCAAATCCCAAAAGCTATGTTAAGGATTGTATTCTTTAAATATGGGGAAAAAAAAAGTATCACTTCATGTTGTGAGTCAGTAAGATTAGATTTGTCTCTAAAAGTTCCTTCTGTACTGGACCAAGAGAGGAAATTGGAGGGGGAAAAAAAAGGAACAAGGCTAATATCCCTTTTATGGGAATTATTTGTTGATCTTAAAGTGCTACATTCATTTTGAAGATAAAATGGGCTATGAGAAATTAACTTTACTAGGAGTTACAGAAGAGAAGCAGTAAGCAGTATATTGTCTAAGACTTTGTAAAGTTTAGAAACTATCTGAAATTATAAAACATGGCATGCTAAAATATAAGCATATGTAGCATATAAATTAAAAATCATTGCCCTTTCCTGACTCAGAATTTTGAAATTTAGCTAGAGTAGTAGTTTATAAATCCCTGAATGAATTCCAGCAACCTAAGTTGTTTTAGGCATGGACCATATTTTACAGATGCTATTTTATCCTGTTACCCAAGAAACCACTTGCGTTTATCACATTACCCCAGGACCTGTTTTCCTCCTTAAAGGATACACATTTAGTCTTCTGTACCCCCAAAACCATGTTATTCCTACCTCAGGGACATGTTGCTTAGATTCTATGAATGCTTTCTATAAATTTCCCCTATAATGACAACATTGTCTAACTAACAACAAATGCCAAAAGCACCTTGTAGCTCATGTTTGCTGTTGTTTGGCCAGATTCCTCGGGCTGTTGATAACACTCGACTGTAATCTATTCAGCCAGAATGATCTTTTTTAATTTATAAGCCATCAAGGGGCATGAATCATACTAAACTCTGGCTTATGCCATGTTTCTAAATGTGCTAGTCCTTGATCTTCCCATGACGCTAACCCACTCAGCACTTACCAGCATGGTGTTTTTACCCATATCTTTCACTCTGAGAAACTGATTTAGTTGAATATCTGCCAAGCCCCTTTTCCCTCTCACATTCATCATCTTCTTGGAATCTGTATCCATATCCATATAGTGTATAGAAAGATGTCTTAGTTATAAAAATGACCGTAAATTAAAAGGAAATAATGCAAGTACTCTGAATTGGTCTGTTCATTATGTATTTAATAATTTTAGTGTCAGGGCACCTGGGTGGCCTAGTAGGTTAAGTGTCTGCCTTGGGCCCACATCATGATCCCAGAACTCTGGGATGGAGCCCCTCATCAGGCTCCCTGCTCAGTGGGGAGTCTGCCCCTCCCTCTCCATCTGCCTCTCCCCCAACTTGTGATCTCTTCTTGCTTTCTCTCTCAAATAAATAAATAAAATCTTAAAAAAAATAATTTTAGTGCCTTCTGTAAAGACTTGCATACAGACTTTTATGGAATAAATGATTAAACAGCCAACCTTCAATAAAACATAGATGACCGTAATACGTTTTTCTTATTAGTCATGCCTATGTAAAGAGATCAAGAAATTGGTAGATGATGAATGCAAGAGGAGTAAACACATGCTACAAAACACATGCGAAACACAATAAAATCTTCCCGGTATTTTTCCTTTAAGACCCATACATTAAAAATGCATTTTTAAAATTCTATATTCCTGTGTCTGAATTTTGTTTGGTTTCCGTTTTGTGTTTCTGTGCATTTAAGTTCCTGAGCCACTATTTAAAATGTACAGGGGCTCTGATTTTGAGAAATTAATTGAAAATTTTGAAAACTTGTTTCATGGCTCAACTATGATTTTATCCTTGAACTTTATATGATTTATGTTTGAGATAGAAATTATGTTTATGAAGGCATTCACAATAGCAACAAATTATCTTTGTTTTAAGTAATTAAGTTGAAATGGGTTACCTATAAATTTACATCCACACAAACACTCTTTAAAGAAGACTTTTAAGAATACTGTTGCTTTCACTTCTCTTTATACCAAAATATAAGCATCAGTTTTTTCATGGCCATTCTCACACAGATAGTAGAAATATCAGGGCACCCATTTAATTTCAGCTTTTATTTATTTATTTATTTATTTATTTATTTATTTATTTTAAGATTTTATTTATTTATTCGACAGAGATAGAGACAGCCAGCGAGAGAGGGAACACAAGTAGGGGGAGTGGGAGAGGAAGAAGCAGGCTCATAGCGGAGGAGCCTGATGTGGGGCTCGATCCCATAACGCCGGGATCACACCCTGAGCCGAAGGCAGACGCTTAACCGCTGTGCCACCCAGGCGCCCCTAATTTCAGCTTTTAATTAATGTGAAAAAGCATTAGATCCTGAAACACATGGCCAATAAAAATACTTAAATAAATAATAAAAAAGAGATTAGATAATTTGTTATATAAGATTTGGTAGAGGAAAGTTGGGCAATCACTTGTTTTATTTTGTTTAACCTACTTTGAGTTTCCCCTAGAGATGTCTTAGGACCTTTAATGAAAATTAGAAAAATAGTAGAAATAAACACTGTCAAGGCAATTAATTATTATCTAATGATCCAGCACAGAAATTCAGCAACTTATGAGACTCAGATGTGCATAGGTTGAAAAATAATTAACTCTGAAAGAGGATTTTTATTTTCATTGGACATGGATATCACCTGTCTCATATTATAGGGTAAGGCTGTGCATTGACGGACACTTTGCCCCTCAGTGCTTTATTCCTCCATTAGAGAGCATGGTTAATCCTACTGTTTGAATTAATCAAGGAAAATTCAGAGCCAGTTTATAATTTGCATAACACTATTGACACGTAGGTAAGTCTGTCCTTGCTCTAAAAGTAGTATTTTTTGTTCATTTTGTGGTTTCTTTATTCATGGGATTTTACTTCCTTCACTTCCCTGAATGTTTGTTTCTAAATTTGTTCCCTGGACACTTAGTTTCCTTCTGACCCCTTGCATCATTAATAACTCAGCCTTTCTAAGCCAGTGGGTCACTAAATTGCATTTATTTTTCTCTCTAGAAAAAAAAAAAGGTATTTTATACTTTCTTATCATTTATTGTTTTTTCACCCCTGTTTCAAATGTATACTAATGTAATTATATTTTTCAAAAGCTTAACTTTTCTTTTCCAAGATAAAGAAAATGAAGTTGTGAAAATACACAGCACTAGGAAAATATAGTGAATTAAATGTTACAGAGATAATCATCAGATGTAGTATCAGGGAAAACAAGTTCAATTCTAAAATATTTCTGCTATTACATTCATTACCAGGTTTAAATCTGGTGTATGGTATAAACCAGTCTATTGAGTAGCATTCTGATGAACAGTGATGCATGTTTAATTTTCATAAATGGAAATGTATTTTCTAAATAGACTATACTGATATTTTCACATCCACCTACAGTGCATGAGGACATGTTTTCTTTACATTCTCCTCTATCATTAAATGTTCTCAATAATTTACTTTTTACAAACTGATACCTAAACAATTATAACAGCCTATTAATTTGAAAGTATTTAATCATTAGTGACATTGACGATATTTCTTGTCATTTGTCTTTATCTTCTGGCATTATTTGTTCACATACCATTTTTTGTTCCTCTGTTTGTTTTAAATTTATGGAAGCTTGACCACCTTACCTTTTCCTACAAATGGATCTTGAGAGCTTGTTTGGAGGTTGTGAGCAGGTGAGCACAGCTACTGATATACCTTTGACCAAAACAAAACAAAACAAAACAAAACAAAAACAAAATGGTACTCCTTTATTAGGGAAGGTCGTTGTCTTAGACTGAGCATGCAACTTTGGGAAGGAAGCATACAAAGTGGTGAGGAAGGTAGGGGACATCCACCTCCCCAGCCAGATCAGCCAAATCATCCCTGATGATCAATGGGGTGACAGATGTCGCAGCCAGATCTCCCTCACATTCTCATATACTGTCTTTATACTTTTTAAATCAGTTTGTAGAAACTCTATTTTAAGAACACAGATATCCTATTATAAGTGTTGTGGATATTGTATTTCAATCCTTTTTTTAATTTTAATTTTTTATTTATTTTTTTGGAGTGGGGGGGGGGGCCAAGGGAGAGAGAATCTTAAGCAGGCTCCACACCCAGCAAAGAACAGAGGCAGGGCTGGATCTCACTACCTGAGATCATCACCTGAGACAAAATCAAGAGTCAGCTGCTTAATCCACTGAGCCACCCAGGTGTCCCTCTCAATCATATGTTGTACATACCGTAGTGTCATCAAATATACAAAGACAAACATATACAAATGTGTGTAGTAAAATCTGTCAATTTTTGCCTTCACATCTGGACTTTTGCATTCATTTAAAAAATTTTTAAAAACAAGCCACTGGAAATATACTCTTCTATATGCTCGACTGTATTTTTGAATTTTTTGTTTTTGTTTTGTTTTAGACTTTTAGTCCATTTGAAATACATTTGAGATAGTTTGAGGTCAGCATTAAACGTCACCCCATTTGGATAGCCAACTATTTCAGAGCCATTTAGTTACTTGAAATGACAGATTCTTCATGAATCATGTGCCCATACATACATATACCTTCTAATTCTGGTTTATCAATATCTTTCTATTCCTGTCTTACTGAGATCTTTCTAAAACTTAAGTCTATAGAAATGTTATCCCTTACTGGTAAAGTATGGACTAAATTTCAATAATTGCTTGGTTTCTCCACTTTAATTCCTTTCTTTCACTTATTTCAAAAATATTATTGGCATGCCTACTATAAGTCAGAAGACCCAATATCAAACAGGAAAAATGTGAAGGAAGAAAGGAAGGAGAAGGAAAGGAAGTAGAAAGGAAGAAAAAGGAGTGATATAAACACAACTGTAAATTATGGTACATGCTATTAAATAATCAGCCTATCCAAAAGGCTTTTGTTGCAGAAATATAGTTACGGATGTTTTTAGTTTGTTTAATGCCTAATTTATTAGTTGTAAATAAGTGTATTCTAAAGATCTAAAAAAAGTTACACACAATAATTTTTTTTTTTTACTTTTGCAGGAATTGTTATCTTAAAAAGCTCTTTGACATTTCCTTAAACTAATTTTACTATTTCAACTACTCCCAAGAGGCTCAAATATAATAATGCAGAAATAATTAAATAACTATAGAAGTTTATTTCTCTTCGTATACTATTTAAAGGAATTGCAGTATATATTATATATTTCACTTATTTCTTCAATTTCTTCATATTTTTTTCTCATACTTTCTAAGAATAAAATAATATCCCAGACCTAGAAATAAAAAAGCACACTATCTCTGCCTGGTTATGGATTGTGGTTTATCAACTGGATTTCCAGTTCAAATATTAATTCTGGTTGTCCCTTCTAGAATTCTCAAAAATTTTCATTAAAACATTGTTGTAGGCCAATTTTTAACATTGCATTAATGCCTTATGTCAAAAGAACATTCCAAGCACACATGCATTTCTTGGAAACCTGGAGGTTTTTCTGCATATACCCATTTCCACCAAGTTTAGTTTTATTTCACACATCCCTTTAATATTTAGAAATGTCATGCTTTCTTAGTAGCATCATATACTATAATTTAAAGGGGTGGCCCAGAGTTTAAGACTCTTAGGAAGCCAGAGTTTGGGTAAGCAAAGCTGGTTTCCTCTAGGCAATACATCAAGGACTATCTTCCATCAGATTTGGAGATTGCTCTCTCCCTGATCACACTGTAAAAAATGGAGCTGACAAGACTTTCTGTTTCTAGTGCATGCCCTACTTTTCCTAGAACAGGTTGGTTTATTCGCAGTTCCCCTTACTTACCCTTCTCTATTTTTTAGTGAGAAAAATATTTGTGAGCCATCGTTTTTTATGCAGATAAATGCTTAATATTGTGAAATAATCAGAGCCACATATAAACTGATAATGACTTTATACAACTATTGAAACAAAGACATGCCTTTAAGTATGTCTAATACTAATAATTATGTCACTAGTCTTAATTTTCCATATATTTTACATTAGTTTTTTTTATTTAAATATATTTTATGGGCTAATGGGGTTTCATTGTGTCACTATATTCCAAATAATTCTAATTTTTATTCTATCTTACTGTCTGTTATCATTGCCTAGTCAATAGGTTTTCTATTAACATTAGCTCTTTTAACATTTAGATATATCCCTCTTACTTTTGAAAGCATTTTTGTTTTCTGGAAAAAGGTGTTCCAGCACTATCATCAGTACAGTCATATCTGTTAGAATACAATCTACAGGTTCTTGAAATACCTTGTATTCTGCAAAATCACCACTAACATCATAAGGCTTATAGGGAAAAATGGCATTGGCCAAAACCTATGCAGCTATTTAAATAGAGTACTAAAGAAAAGTAATTGAGGTTGTCTGGAGACTACCTCAGGGAATATTAAAATTACCCCATGGGGTGCCTGAGTGGCTCAGTCGTTAAGCGTCTGCCTTCGGCTCAGGGCGTGATCCGGGCGTTCAGGAATCAAGCCCCACATCAGGCTCCTTCGCTATGAGCCTGCTTCTTTCTCTCCCACTCCCCCTGCTTGTGTTCCCTCTCTTGCTGGCTGTCTCTATCTCTGTCGAATAAATAAATAAAATCTTTAAAAATAAATAAATAAATAAATAAATAAATAAATAAATAAATAAATAAAATTGCCCAAAACAACAGAGGAGAAATTGTGGCTTGTGGGGATCACAGAATCATTGCAGTGGGAAGTGGAGCTCTGAGCTCTGGAGCAAGCAAAACCTACCTAGTGCCTAGAACTATTCAGAGGTAGGATTGGGGCTCTCAGAGCCACGGAGCAGTGGCTAATTGTGCACAGTGCAGTGGCGAAGGCTAAGTGCGTGACTTTGAATTTTCCAAAAACAGAAGAGACGCCTATTAAACACCCAAAGTGCTTACTACATTTTTGCTGAGGGTTCCAATTCTTCTCCCACTATTTTTGCCCCCTTCCTTCAGTAAATCAGATGTGAAACCACACACTTTAATATAACTTTACCCTCATTACTAATCTGCGTGAATATAATTGGTTAATGGAGGTGCGCTATTGCAGTTGAAGATTTCCTACAATAGCATGGAATCAGCTACTCTGAAATAGTTTGCATTATTTTAACTCAGAAATAATGTTAAAGATCAAAATTTGAGAGCTTGTGTTTAATTTTTTTTTTTTTTTAATACGGGAACTCATGGAAAATGGTTTGAAAGGCTTATCTAAAACTGCCGTCATTTACATTTTGACAAAATATACACTTTTTTTTTTTTTAAATTTTTGGGCCAGAGTTTAATCAATACTCTTGATGTTCACTCAGACTTCCGGATGCTTTATTTTTCATTTATTTATTTATTTATTTATTTATTTATTTATTTATTTATTTTTCAGAGGGGGGTTGAGAGAGCGAGAGAGCGAGCATGAGCTCTCTTATGCTCATGCTCATGAAAATGTGAGAGACGGAGAGGGAGAGAGAGAATCTTAAGCGGACTCCACACCCAGCCTACCCCATGAGGGGACTCAATCTCACAACCTTGAGATCATGATCTAAGCTGAAATGGAAGAGTTGAATGGTTAACCAACTGAGCCATGCAGGCACCCCTAAATGCTTTGTTCTTTTATAAATAAAACCTAGTTCATTTTCTCTACATTATACACATTTAGAACTTTTACCTTTTACCAAAATTGTGATTATATTTCATTTTCTTTTATAATGCTAAAGGTTCTTATTGACCAAGACAAAGTATCTCTAAGACACAGAAATAAAAAAATAATAGTAAATAATGCTGATTGGTTTTTCTAATGATAGATTACCTTATATTCCTGGAATAAACCCTGTTTGCCTTGATTCATTTGATTTAAGTACTACTGCATGGTTTAATTTTCTAATATTTTATTTCTATTTTGGCATATATTCAAAATGAAATTTATCTATAGTGTTCTTTGTGCTGAGTTATGCTAGGTTTGTAAGAAGACTGGGTAAGATTTTTTAATATTTTCTATGTTATGGAACATTTTGAATAAAATAAAAACTGTTCTTTAACTTAATTTTGTTAATTTATGTTTCACTATAAAAGCTCCCATTCGTTAGCTTTTAAAATGCATTTGTTCAGGGTTGCACATCATATTATTTTACATGATTTTATTATCTTTCATATCTGTGGCTATATGTTACATACTTCTTATCTCTTTACTCATAAGCAGGAATTTAATATTAAAAACAGACAAATATTATTTTGTTAGGTTATATTTTCATTGGTGTGTTAATTTTTTAATATTTTGATGTGATGACTACTTTATATACAAAAACAAAAAAAAATCTAAATGAAAATGTGAAGTCAATAGCATGTATCTAGCACAAACAACAAATCTGTTTACATCTATTGGTTTTGACAAATGCATATTAAAATCCTTCAGAGGTCTGACACATTTTCCCCCATAATAAGAGGTTTTATATCCAAGTATCCAAATCTCATTAACTCTGTCAATATGACCATGGGTACATCCTCAGTGGGAAAACCTTCCTAGAATTTTCCCATTTGATTAACACCTTACATTTTCTTATTTGATTAAATACTTTAAATTGAATGAAGGACTCCAAGGACCTCTTTTTTGCAATGAAAAAAAAATTGCCTCTGTCTTGAGTGGCAGACATCAATCTTTGTTAAACTTTTAATTTAATTTCTCAAATATAATTCCCTTTGAATGGCACTATGCAATACTTATGACATATCCAAAACTTTCTTGCAAATTATAAAGGAACTCATTTTTACTTGTTCAAATTTCTCAAATACAGAAAATTTTTGAACAAAAATTTTAAAATAAATGGATATAATTAATCTTATCTGTCTATAATACTGCAGGTACATAGCCTTTTAAAGGATTGCTGATACAGAGAAATTGATAACATTGCAATCAATCACTATTTATCACTGTCCAAATCAGTTCTGATCAAGGTAATATAAACTGAAGATAGATCCAAAGTTTATATGATATTGCCAATTATGTGGGATGCATTATTGTGTAATAGTTTACGCATTTGTTTGGAATTAAAAAGACCTGGTTTTGAATCCAGCTTTGCCATTTACTATCTCTGAGACTGTGGAAAAGTGGTATTTACAACTGTAGCCGTGGGTACAAGACTCACTACACCATCTCCAAACTTCTAGAGTATGTGCCTTCATATATAATCTCCCATGAAATGTTCCCTTAGTTCCATCATCCATAAAATGAGAATAATTATGATAATATTAACTTTCTTAAAGGCTTTTGGGAATAATACATACACATAATAAGCATGCAATGTCTGATAAGTAGCCTTATGGTTTACTTTATTCATTAGTATTATATTGAAAAGAATGGGCATGGCAGGAATGGTTATAGTTCAATTTCAAATGATAGATGAGAATTTCTCATCTTTTCCTTTTTAACTCATATTTAAAAACCTGAAAGGAGAGTTTACAGGAACAATATATGATCACCTGCCATTAAGGATAGAAAGAAAAAACTCATATTATCTTGATAATAAATTTGAAATAGTTTAATCAATTGGAGAATATTTTAGTTATGTAAGGGGGTTTATTCTGCAATAAATCCATTCTGATTGCTCTGTAGATAGCTGGATGGGTGGTACTTCTTAAATTAGATAGTCTACCAATCTAGATGGCGCTTACACTTTGTCTTGTTATTTTTCAAGAAAATCCTCATATGTTTTATGTATTCTTGGGTTTCAGTTCGGAATTCATTCACACATTCCTCACAAAATCAGCAAATTCAGAACTTGTGTTGATAAAAATGGTTTTCTTGGCCAGAAACATCAATCTGTCTCACCTCCAAAGGTGATCCTCCCATCTCAAGAAGAATTAACACAGCTTTTCGACTTTCAGAATAAATGTCAAAATTGTTGCCTGAACAAACTTTAAAAGCAACACAAGAACAGTGTTGTCATGCTCTTCTGTGTGTTTAAGCTTAAATTGACTGTAAATATAGTTCTATTTCCATCTACAGATAAATGACCTTCCAGCAATATAGTTTAATGGATGTGCTGCCCATTCAGACTGTCACATTTTCAGATTGCTATCAATATAAATTAGTGACATGTAAACGCATCCAATGAAATAAATTCAACTAACTGAATTTTTATTCAAAATGGTTCTATGCAAAATACCTTGTTTTCTATGAAAAGATCATCGAAGATATTACCTACAATACTGTTCAATGTTTTTCTTCTGAGAGCCCATGAAGTGAGTGCAATATATTTATCTTTCTAGAGAAATCAGTGTGTTCTAAAGTGTCTACATGAATGTCAAAACTTACAGTACCTCACTTTTTGTCAGGATTGACAGGCAGCTAAGCAATTATGATTAGTCACAATAGGGATATTAGCCTGGATGATTTAAAGTTTGCTTTTTTTATAGTTTAATTTTTTCCTTCTCATAAATTTACAAGCCTCTAAAAAATGTCTTTAAAAATGTAAAATAGACAAGTGGGCTTTAAAATAGTCTAATGACTTTCTATCATTATTATTCTATATTTGATTAATTTTTGCCATATTTGATATGGTATATCAGTAATTATTATGTGAAAAATATATTATTTATAACCAATTTATAATCTATTGAAAACATCAAACATCAGACATGGCAATATCAAAAATTTTTTAAGAAAATATATCTGTAGTATTGTAAACAGACAAGACTATTCAATTACTTTATCCATTTATTTTAAAACTTTCATTTGATTATTTCTCTGTATGTAAATAGTAAGCATATTTCTGAGAAACTAAAAGTTTTAATTTACTAAATAAACACATTATTAGTTAAAAATTATTATGTGGTTACTAAAAGTCACCATAATTCTAGGCTAAGACTTGTTACACATGTTTTATTTGAAGACTCATATATAGAATTATTTTTTGGCATAATATAAACAGAAATATACTATTCTTTCCCGCCACATGAGCATCAGAAAAATTTTTCCCAGAAATATTTTATGGATAAATACTTATCTCTATAGACTCAGAAATCTCATTTTATTCATTTTAATCTTTCTTTTTATATTAGATTTTAATATCATTATTGAGTGTTTCTGATTTTAAATAATGAGTGCAATACATTTTCAAATATGTATACCCCTCTAGCTACTAAACGTGTTGGAGATCTTTTTTTGTTTTCTCTCCATATAAAATTTTTCTACTTCTTTTTTTTTTTCTTTCAAGATTTTATTTAAATTTAAGTTAGTTCACATATAGTGTAGTATTAGTTTCAGGGGTAGAATTTAGTGCTTCATCAGTTGCATTTAATACCAAGTGCCCATTACATCAAGTGTCCTCCTTAATACCCATCACCCACTTAGCCAATCCTTCTATCCACTTCTCTTCCAGCAACCCTCAGTTTGTTCCCTATATTTAAGAGGGTTTGCCCCCCTCTCTGTCTTTTTCTTATTTTATTTTCCCTCCCTTTCCCATGTTCATCTGTTAAAAATAAATAAATAAATAAAACATAAATTAAAAAATAAAAAGTTTTCTATTTCTGTACCCAAAATCTTTAAGTTTCCTTTTGTTCTGCTGCAATTTCCACTAAAATTAACAGTAACCTATTAATTATTAAAATGAATTGAAAAACTTTAATCTGAAACATTTTTGCTATTTGCCATTCAATGAAATAGAAAATATGTGAAGAGGCACACTAAAATATTTACATTTTTTAGTGTGCATGACTGTGCATGTACAGTACTAACATGAGTTTTGTTTATGAGTGTATAAGGTTGTGTGTGTGTGTGTGTGTGTGTGTGTGTGTGTGTAGGAGTAGGAGTGCAGAGGAAAGAAGGGATATTAAACACAATTTTGTTAACTGTTGACATTAAGTTCCTTTTTAGATATTCAAATGAATATGTATACTTGGAAGTAGCTTAGGTGGGAGCTAATTTTTCAGATTCAACCCTAGTGTATATGGTAGTTGAAACCATACGGTGTCTGAGATAAGTCAGGCAAAGTCTAAAAAGTGAGAAAATATGTTTAGGTAACCTAAAAACTTGAGATTCAGGCAAGAAAAAAAGTACATGCAAAACATACTGGTGAGGAAACATCCAAAAGGAAAACTAGAAGACAGTAGTATTTTGGAAATAAGTGGAAAAGAAAACTTTATTTATTTATTTATTTATTTGAGAGAGAGAGAACATGCACACCTGCATGAGCAAAGGGAGGGGCAGAGGGAATATCAAGCCTACTGGGCTGAGCGTGGTGCCCAATGCGGGGCTTGATCCCATGGCTATGAGAGATCATGACCTCAGCCAGAAACCAAGAGTCTGACACTCAACCAACTGAGCCACTCAGGTGCTCTGAAAAGAAAGCATTAAGAAGTAGCACCTCAGTTCTCCAGAGAATGACTGATTCTACAACTCTTGGTTCCACCCTTAGAGTGTCCTTCCTTTTCAATCACCAACCCCCCCCCCCAGCCACTTCTGATGAGGACACTGAAGATGATGTTCTGCTTAGTAAGTCTGTTTCCTGAATACAGAAGTTTGGACCCCAGAAGTAAAACATTAAAAAATCATTATTGCTTATTCCAAGCGGCTGAGTCTGTAGACAATGCAACTCACTCAAAATCTTTGTGAATTTCTTTGCAGTTGATTCAAATCAACACCTTGTATATAAACTAAGACTATAATTCTGGTTAAAACATGTATCATTACAGATTTAATTATAATTATTTGAGACACTTTAGGCTTCTGTGGGACTGTGCCTGTAAGGACATTCAACACGGACTTTGGATGATTTTCCCAGGTTCTTTCATTTCTGATTTAAACTCCATATTCTAACCGTGCTTCGCTGTAAGCAATTTTCTAAACCATCAATACTGAAGCTTATGTTTAACAATCTTTCATAAATTGTCCCATCTTTCCTAACTGATTTCACCTCTTAGCTCTATTCCAGTCCCTTTTAGTTCATTCTTCTAAACGACTTTGTTCACAGTTTGTCATTGTGAGCAGCAGCCCCCCCCCACATACATATAAATGTAAGAGGAGAATTTTTCATTTGTATTTCATTAGGACATTATTATATACAGTAATTAGACACAGAGAAACAAAGAAATATATATATAGTTATAGTTGTTATAGTTATAAAATACTTGCTGAGTTAAAGAAAGCTTAATTTCGATTCCAGATGAAACTTTTTAAGTTTGGCTTGGTTAAATTTATTTTCCACAGCCAAGAAGCTAATTTCGGTATAACATTTTCATGTATAAAAATTTACATAAAAATGTTTGGATGAAATTGTGAAAAAACAAAGTTTCTATATATTCTAATTAAGCATATTGATATTTCCTCCTATTTATACTTTCAAATTAATGTTTGATATCTGTCTATACTCTGTTCTGGTCATCACGTAGGATATCCTTAAGTAAAAGTAATAGCTGAATAATTTTGGTTAAAATATCCATAGATCCTTTGATAGGATCCATTTTAGTTGTACCTAAGCCAATCAATCCTAATTATATCACCGAACTTTCTTCACATAAAAGATTTCAAACATATATCAAGTTTTTAAAGACCTATAGAGGTAACACATTCATTAAAAAATCACTTTTATTTGAATATTGTATTTCATAATTGTATCAGTTAAAAATGTCTAAATCATATACATAGATATAAGGAGAGATAGACATAGATAGATACATAAATAGATAGATTCCTTACAGTGGCATACTTAGCTGAATTAGAGATTAGGAACTACTACTAACAGATACACTAAAAGCAGACATTCTTGCTATAAATATTTTAAACAGAAAACAAAATATTTAAATCTTGTGTTTAAAATTTGATATATGTGAATTAACAATTTAAAAAGTAAGTAAAAATTTACTGTAAGATTTTTAATTTTTTTAAATAAATTGTTGATTTTTCTAAGAGAATCATCAAAAAAAAAAAAGAGTCATTTTATTTGTGTTTATAGTGTTTAAATGCCTTGTCCTCTTCAAGATTCCTGAGATTAGTATGCCATACAAAATGTATTTACCATTTTTCCATCTGGAAATTAATTCATGCAGTTTAAGGTGTAACAATAATCCTTACAGAAGATTACAAATGACTTCTTTGATATACTTTTTTACTCTCAATTCCCATGTAAAATGGCATAGAATAAGTTCACATTACGAACTATAGCATTTTTGAAATGGAAAGAAATAAAAGTGATCAGAACGTTGCTTTATAATATTACATTCTGTGAACACGTACACTGAGGAAAGCAATGTGTCTCAGGAAGTATTGATTTCAAATACTGTTAGGAACTAATTCAGATTCATGACAGGAAATGTTTCATTCAATATATTTTTGGTAAAATTCCTCATGTTAGAATGAGTCTATATGATTTAAGAAAAAAAGGAACACTTTACTTATAAGGGATATTCACCCTTTTCTAAAGGAATATTTTATTTAAAATTAAAGATGAAGTACATTTATGTTCTATAAAAAGCTGCTTATTGTGGGTAAAGTCAATGAATGCCCTACTTGAATATTCATTCTTAGTTTTGCATATTTTTTCAAGATTCACTGAGAAAAATTGATTTTGTTATTTAGTATATTCAGTATGTAAAAACAATCTGTTCAGCATTAAAGATGTCAATTAGAAAAATATAGGCATTTTCATCCAACAAATGTATTAGTTTTGACAGTAAATTTTAAATTTGAACATGAGGAATATTTTAACATAGCCTAGTGAATTTACATTTCTATTTAAAGCTCCATTAACTTTTACTGTTACATAACAAAATATTTCCAACATCTTAAATATCAAAAAAAACAGATATGTGATAATTCGAATATGGCAACAAAATACGGAGTGACTACTCAATTAAAATGATGATGTAGGTATTTTGAAGGCATGGAAACATATTTACAACGCATCTTGAGTTTATTTTTGTGCATGGTGTTAGAAAGTGGTCCAGTTTCATTTTCTTGCACCTTTAAGAAGACAGACTTCTAAATATGTATAATTCCACTCTGAAATAAATCTATGGAAATAGTTTGAATCTATATTAATGTGTATCTATGTAATTTTTAAAAAGGTATATATAGCTAAACATTTATACTCCCAAATATATGTGGCTATGTGTGTGTGTATACACATATAAGCATTCTAAAATACATAAAGTGAAGAGCAGTGACAAATATATTACTTTGAGATCAATTTAACATTGATAATACTAGAATTAAACTTCTAATGAAAGCAGAGATAGTTTCTGCTTTATTTAATGATGCAAAAAGCAACATTAGTACCTGGTATACGGGACTTATTCAATAAATACTGAATACAGAAGAACTAGATGATTGGATATATCTATGTCTATGTAGATATTTGTATATACATATAAATATCTCTGACTAATTAATGAATTTTCTATATATTTTACTGTATATTATATTTTTTTACAATTTTGTTTCTTTTTTTCTTTCAAGGAGGATACATTACTAATACTTTTATAGAACTCTTCAAGTTTATAAAATAAATATTAAATATAACAGTAGCTCTATCAAGTTTCATTTAAATTTTTCCTACTGTGAATTTAAAGCATGGGAGATTTGGGGACACCTGAGTGGCTCAGTCGGTTGAGTGTCTTCAGCTTGGGTCATGATACCAGGGTCCTGGGATCAAGTCCTGCATCTGGCTCTCTGCTTAGCAGGGAGCCTGCTTCTCCCTCTGCTTGCTGCTCTCCCTGTTTCAGCGTGTGCTAGCTCTCTCTCTGACAAATAAATAAAATCTTAAAAAAATAAATAAATAAATAAATAAATAAATAAGTAAAACATAGGAGATTTCAATGTCCTCTGATTTATAGTCAAGTAAAGCAACTTAATAAATGTTTATTTTTTCTTCCAAATACATGATTTTAAGCTGACACAAATTTATTTCAATATTGAATAAAATTTTACTTAATGGTAAGCATTCAGTATATTTAAGTAAGAGTGGAAATGTTTCCAGCACTAGATTAAATAATTTTTTTGGAATGGTCTTAGTGTGTATGAAATATTTAAAAATCTTTTGGGACCCTTTTATTTATTTATTTTGAAATAAATTATGTAGTAATAATTAGAACTGCTGGCAAATATTTTGTTTATTTTCTACACAGAATATATACTTAGCCTTCTCTGATCTCTTTGAAGCCAGGCATGTCAATTTGACTTTGTCCAGTGAAATATGAGAAATGAAGTGTGTTGCTTTCCAAGAAAGTTTTAGTATCTCCTAGTTGGTGAACGTGGAATCCCCTGTGTAGGTGGACCTGCCATCAGTATAGATTCCATTATAACTTTATTGAACAAAGAGCCCCTCATTGTGTCTTGATGGAAACAAAACTTGAGGAAAAAACTCAATTGATTGTACTAATCCACCAAGATTTTGGACGTATTTGCTACCACTACAAAACCTAAATGCACTTTATTGATGCAAATATGCTACATTACATAGTAAGGATATGCCTATGCAGATAGCAAACTATTAGAAACCCTAACAAAAACTACGGTTTGGGATCTTTAGTTCCAAAATATTCTATACCCATGTCACTTTTCCAGTCTAAGAGAGAAAGTATCTCTATTTGGCTTATACAGAAAATGACAATTTATGTTTGTTTGTCCAGTCCCTTGCTGTGAGGCAGCAATGATGCATATTCTTCCTTTAATGTTGTTGTGATAATGCTGCTTTTCTGTAATAACATATAGACTTGTACACATTATTACTGGTTTCTGTGAGATTTCTTTTATAATTGAACCTTGATCAAATGAAACCTATAGTTTACATTTGCATAATAACTCCATAATCTATTATGCCTCTGAATCTCTAATTAATATTTTTGACATATTTAACTCTTTGCTGAATTCTAGGTATTTTTTAAAGTTTGTTTTCCAGTTTAGTACTCTTATCTTTAACTGTATCTGAAATATTGTTAAATAAGTCACAGCATTTAAACAACAAAATAAAAAAAAAGTCACTGCATTTTTATTTCAAGTATTATAGTTTTCATATCTAGAAATAAAAACTGTATGTGATTCATTTAGTTATGTGTGAATGTTCTGGATCCTTTAATTTTTGTTGTTATTCTTTATTATTTTTTTCAATTTCTTATTTTATTTCTTAAAGATTTTTAATAGCATTAAACATTAAACATTTAATAGTATTAAATGTTAGTTGGACTTCTCTCTGTCTCTGTGTAGTCTTATATCATCAGAGAGACTAGACTCAGCTTTTCCCCAGGAACATCACAGGCCAGAGTGCAAGCAGAGTTAGATTAAAAGGTGAATGTTCTTTTGAGGTCTAGGTTTGTAATTCACATAAAATTACTTCTACAACATTGAAGCAAGTTGTGCGCAGCCCAGAATCTTTATTAATCTTTATTTCTTCAAGAGAAAAACTGTAAAATCATACTACAAATAAGTTTGCAGTACAATGCGCCATTTGTTGCAATCTACCACAGCCCAAAATAGAAGAAGATATTTAGAACACACATAACATAAAAACATTAGTATTCATGTAGTTTTAGTACTGTAGCTTTGTGATATATTTTCAAATCAGGAGTGTGATGCCTCTAGCTTTGTTCTCAAGTTTACTTTGGCTATTCAGGGTCTGTTGTGGTTCCATATAAATTTTAGGATTATTTTTTCAATTTAGGATTGCTTTCTCTATCTTTGTAAAAATGTTGGGATTTTGATGGGGACAACACTGAATCCATATGTTGCCTTGGTAGTATGAGAATCTGAACAATATTAAGTCTTCCAATCCATGAACACAGAATGTCTTTTCCTTTATGTCTCTTCTAGTTTGTTTTACCACTGTTTAATGGTTTTCAGCGTACAGGACTGACTCTTACTTACGTTTATTCCTAAGTATTTTATTTTTTTAATGTTATTATAAATTGTATTGTTTTCTTTATTCCTTTTCAGATGACTCCTTGTTAGTGTGTGGAAATGCAACTGACTTTTGCATGTTGATTTTGTGTCCTGCAAATTTACTGAATTTGCTTATTAGCCTTAACTATTGTTTTTTGTTTGTTTTGTTTGTTGTTATTTTCTTTTTTCTTTTTTCTTTTTTTCCCTTTGGGAGTTTCTAGGGTTACCTACATGGAGAATATGTCATTTGCAAAAAAAGATAACTTTATTTCTTCTTTTCTTATTTGGATTATTTTTATTTCTTTGTCTTGAATAATTTCTCTGACTAGAACTTCCATTACTACATTGAAGAAAGGTGGAAAGAATGGTCATTCTTGCCATGTTTCTGAGCTTAGATGAAAAGCTTTTTCACCATTGAGTATGTTGGCTGTGGAAAGCTACAGTAATTAATACAGTGTAGTACTGACATAAGAGCAGAATATAAGACAATGGGACAAAATAGAGAGCTCAGAAATAAACCCACATATATGTAGTAAAGCGGTCTTTGATAAGAGTTCCAAGAACACACAATGAGAAAGGATAATCTCTTCAACAAATTATGTTGAAAAAACTGAATATCCACCTGCAAACATGAAATTGAACCCTTGTTATACGCAATACACAAAAATCAACTCAAAATACATTAAAGCCTTAAATGGAAGAAATCAAACTGTAAAACTCCTAGAGGAAAACATAAGGAAACACTTCTTGATATTGGTCTTTGCAATGGTTTCTTAGATATGATACCAAAAGCAGGGATAACAAAAGTAAAAATAGGTGGGAATGCATCAAAATAAAAATGTTCTGCATAACAAACAACAATAAAATGAAAAGGCAGCCTATGAAATGGGAGCCTATGAAATGGGAGAAAATCCTTGTAAACCATATATCATAAGAGTTTAACTTCCAAAATATATAAGGAGCTCCTAAAACTCAAAGGAAAGAAAATTTTAAAATGGGCAAAATGTGAACCCACATTTCTCCAAAGAAGACAAGCAAATAACAAATAGGTATTACGAAAAGATGCTCAACATAGCTATTTATCAAGTAAATTCAAATCAAAACCACAATGAGGTAATATCTCACACTTGTTAGAATGGCTATCATATATACATATAAAACAATATTGGCAAGATTATGGAATAAAGGGAATCTATGCATTATTGGTGGAAAAGTAAGATGCTGAAGAAACTAAGAAAAAGGGTATAGAGATGCCTCAATGAACTGAAAATAGAACTCCCATATGACCCAATAATTTCACTTCTTACTTCTTATTATTCAAAAGAAATCAGGATCTTGAAGAAGTATCTGCACTCACATGTTCATTGCAGCATTATTCACAATAGCTGAGATATGGAAACCAACCAAGTGTCCATTGACAGATGTGTGGATAAAAAAAAAAAAAAGTGGTATATACATACAATGGAATAATAATTAGCCATGAGAAAGAAGAAAACCCTGTTACTTGTGACAACATTGATGAATGGAGAGGATATTATTGTAAATTAAATAAGCCAATAATAGAAGGACAAATACTACATGATTTAGTAGTACTATACATGTACATGATTTAATAGTACAAATACTACTACTACGAGGGGTATCTAAAATGTTCAGACTCATAGAGGTAGAAAATGCAATAGTGGTGACCAGAGGCTAGGAGTGAGGAAAATGGAAAGTTGTTATTTAATGGGTATAAAGTTTCAGTTACACTAGATGAATACGTTCTAGATATTTCCTCTAAAACATAGTGCCTATAGTTAACCATATTATATGATGTATTTCAATATTTGTTAAGAGGACAGATCTCATGTTAAAGTGTTCTCAAATAAAAGTGACAAGGAAAACTTTTGGAAAAGATGGATATGTTTATTGCCTTGATTGTAGTGATGGCATTGTGGGTATTTGCATATATCCAAACTCATCAAATTGTACTTATTAAATATGTGCAGTTATTTATATATTAATTATACCTCAATAAAACTGTTAAAAAAACAAACAAAAACGTTAGTATTGAGATAATATAAAAATATTGAGCAAATAAAAAATACTACTAAACCAAGTTGAAAAAAGTAAAACACAATTCACAGCGAAGGGGATTGAAAAGTGAAAAAACATACAAAAAAATATAAACTGCACTGATAATGTATGTAAAGTAAACATTTAAATACTTAATAATCCATTGGAAAAATTATAAATCTGTCTATACTGAATTGACAAGAAATGGAGAAAAGCTGATTTTTTATATGGTGTTGATAAGGTTAAAATTTAAAACAATCACGAATATTGGCCCATAGTTTTCTTTTCTTTTGGTGTCTTTATATGGCTTTGGTATCAGGGTAAAATGAGTTTGAAAGTGTTCCCTTCCCTTCAGTTTCTTGGAAGAGTTTGAGAAGGAATGCCATTAATTCTTTAAATGTTTGGTAGAATTCACCAATGAAAACTGGTCCTGGGCTTTTCTACCCTGGAAGGTTTTTAATTATTTTCAATCTTCTTACTTGTTATTGGTCTGTTCAGATTTTGTACTTCTTACTGATTCGTTCTTGGTTAATTGTATGTTTCTAGGAATTTATCTGTTCCTTCTAGAAAGTTTAATTTGTTAATGTACAGTTAGTCGTAGTAGTTTCTTACAATCCTGTGTATTTCTGTAGTATCAATTATAACATCATCTTTTTCATTTCTGATTTTATTTCAGTCTTCTTTTTTTCTTTGTTATTCTAGGTAAAGTTTTATTGGTGTTGTTTACCTTTTCATCTCCTAGTTCATCTCCTAATCATCTCCTAGTTTCACTGATTTTTTTTTCCTATTGTTTTTCTGTTATCTATTTTATTTATTTTTGTTCTGATCTTTATGTTTTCCTTCCTTCTGATAACTTTGGGCTTAGTTTATTCTTTTTCTAGTTCTTGAGGTATAAGTTTAGGTTATTTATTTGAGCTCTAATTTCTTAATATATATATTTATCACTTTAAATTTCCCTTTCAGTACTGCTTTCACAGCATTCCATAGATTTTGGTATGTTGTGTTTCCATTTTCATTTTTGATATATTTTTTAAATTTCCCTTTGATTTCTTCTTTCATCCACTGGCTAGTCAAGAATATGTTGTTGGGGCGCCTGGGTGGCACAGCGGTTAAGCGTCTGCCTTCGGCTCAGGGCGTGATCCCAGCGTTGTGGGATCGAGCCCCACATCAGGCTCCTCCGCTATGAGCCTGCTTCTTCCTCTCCCACTCCCCCTGCTTGTGTTCCCTCTCTCGCTGGCTGTCTCTATCTCTGTCAAATAAATAAATAAAATATTAAAAAAAAAAAAAAAAGAATATGTTGTTTAATTTCCACATGTTTTTTGCTATTGATTTATAGTTTCTTACCATTTTGGTCAGAAATTATACTTAGAATGATTTCAATTTTCTTAAATTTGATAAGATTTGTTTTGTGGCCTATCATATCCCTGATTAATATAAATGCAAAAATTCACCACAAAATATTAGCAAACCTAATTCAATAGCACATTAAAAGCAACATACACCATGACCAAGTGGGATCTATCCAAAATTCAAAAACTGTGCAACATATGAAAATAAATAAATGTGACACACTGCATTAATAGAATGAAGGGTAAAAATCATATTATCATCTCAATAGATACAGAAAAAAGTATCTGAGAAAATACAACATCCTTTTGTGAGAAAAATCCTCATCAAATTGGGTGTAGAAGGAAAAAACCTCAAAATGATAAAGGCCGTATATGACAAACCCACACCTAACATCACAGTCTACAGCAAAAATTGAAAGTTTTTACTCTAAGACCAGAAACAAAACAAGGGTGACCATCCTTATCACTTTTTTCACAGTGCTAGAAGTCCTAGTTAGAGCAATTAGTCAAGAAAAAGTAATAAAAGACATTCAAATTGAAAAGGAAGAAGTAAAATTATTATTTGCTGATGATATGTTCTTATATATATAGAAAATCCTAAGGACTAAACCAAAAAAAAAAAAGTTAGAAATAATAAAAAAAATTCAATAAAGTTAAGCAAAAAAATCAACATGCAGGGGTCAGTTGTATTTCTATATACAAGCAACAAAACAGCTGAAAAATAAATAAATAAAACTATTTATAACAGTGTAGGCTTTTCAACAAATGGTGTTGGGAAAACTGAAAAACCATATGCAAAAAAAGGAAGGAAGGAAGGAAGGAAGGAAGGAAGGAAGGAAGGAAGGAAGGAAGGAAGGAAAAGGAAAGAAGGAAAGAAAAAAGAAATTAGACCTCTAACTTATACAATTCATAAAAGTTAACTCAAGATGGATTAAAGACTTAAAAATAAGACCTGATAACCATTAAACTCCCATAAGAAAAAAAAGGGAAGAAGCTCCCTGACACTGATCTGGGAAATGGTTTTTTGAGTATGACACCAAAGCACAAAAAACAAAATCACAAATAAATAAGTGGGACTACATCAAGCATCAACGCCTCTAGACAGCAAAAGACAATCAACAAAATGAAAAGACAATCTTTAGATTGGGAGAGATACTTGAAACCATTTCTCAAATAAGGGAGTAATATCTAAAATATATAAATAACTTATACAACTCAATTATCAAAAACAAACAAGTAATCCCATTAAAAATGATCAGAGAAAGTAAATAGACATTTTTTTCCCAAAAAATGACATCTAAATTACCAACAGGTACATGAAAAGATGTTCAATATCATTAATGATCAGGGAAATGCAAATCAAAACCACAATGAGATATCACTCAAATCTGTTGCAATGGTTATCATCAAAAAGAGAAAAGATAAGAATTGTTGGCAAGGTTGTGGAGAAAAGGAAAACCTGTGCACTTTACTAGAAGCCAGCATGGTTGGTACCTTCTGAAATAGTTCCCTATGGGTTCATGTATGGGTATTCATTCCTTTCTGTGATCCCCGTTTTTTTCCAAAATGTGGAATACATCAAAAGTGATAGGGTATTACTTCTGAGTTTAGATTACAAAGGTTAGGATCTCTCCCTTGCTCAATTTGGTCAATTCAGCAGCCATACTGCCTGGTGAAGAGGGTTGAAGTTGGCTTTCCATCAACAGCCAGTGAAGAATGTGGGTCCTTAGCTCAACATGTGAGATTGTGCTACCGACAACTATGTAGATGAGCTTGTTGGCAGATCCATCCTCAGTCACACCTTGAGATGACTATCATCTTGTGAGACCATGCCGGGATTACTCACCCACAAAAACTCAGAAAATGAGTGTTTATTAATTTAAGTAGCTATGTTTGGGAGAATCTATAACACAATGATTAATAACTAACACAGCTAGCAAATGTGAATGATGTCATGCCATAAAACTCAACAAATTCAGTTCTAGATGTATACTATAAAAATAGTATGGCTGCTCTAAACTGGGAAATGGACTAAATAAATAGGTTATTCATAAAATGAATTTTTTTTTTTTTAGTTAATAGATGCAGGTCAACATAGAAGACAAAATTATGACTAAAACCATTAAATTACAATAATCACATTAACAGATATTTTTATACTTGAACACTAAAGTAGCAAAACATTATATACTATATATAATTTATTCATATGCAGTAAAAATATTATAATATCAATCCATGATACAAACACTAAGATCAGGATAGTGCCCCAATGAAGGATCATTGAGAGGTCAAAGAAGGCACCATGACATTTATAATGTTTATTTCTCAAATAATAGGTCTGATGCAAATGTGGCAAATTGCTCTTAACTTTTCTTACATTTTGGTAGGGTGCGCATAGATATTTTTAAAAATATGCTCTACTTTTTATTGTTTGAAATATTTAATAATTTTTAAAAATAACATTTAATAAGGAAAAAATTAAAACTTTTAACATGTGTCACATTAATATGAATTTGATAAAAGTGCCACTAATATAAAAAAATAATGGAGATAACACCTGCATTTGGTTTAGACAAGAGAGGACCGAATTAGATACAGATCTTGTTTATTATAGTAATCTGATGACAACAGGATCAGCAACCATAATACATCAAATGATTTCCAAGACATTAAGCAAACAAATCATTTATATAGAGTAATGTAAACAAATCATTTATACATCTACTGCACATAGTACATCTCTAAACTATGCCTCAGAGACATCTAGTAAATAGTATAAGGCAGAGTAAATCTATCATATTTTGTTATTGTTGGGGGAAAAACACTTAAAATGACATATAATCCACTAAAAATAGAAAATACATTATTCAGCCATGAAAATCTGACATCTAGGAATATTAATATTATGTTAATTATAGAGAAATATAGTTATTCAACATTTTAGTCACTTGATGTAGAGAGCAAGATGGAGTCACTCACATCAAGCAGAGACCTGTGTCAAGCAGGGACCTGTGTCAAGCAGGGACCTGTGTCAAACAATGCCCTTAGCTAAGGGCATTGCAGCTAAGACCACATAACCCTGAGACCAGCACTGGCTGATGACACACTCAGGACTGATAACCAGCAGAAACAGAGGAGGTCTGCAAAGTCCCAAGATTGATTAAATCCCTTTAGAAAGAGGATTTTTGTAGGCAACTGTCAGACTCTTCAGACGCTGACCCCCTCTCCATGTCTGACCACTTAAAAAAGACAGCTGCCACTGAAGGCTCTGCCCAATTGATTTAACAGAACAGAGGTCCTTCACTGCTTGAAAGATGATAAGCAGTAAGTGATGAGAGCTGACCCAGACTGGACAGAGGCTTTATCTCAACTGCGTTTGGTTCGTTAACTTCCTGCCTTCCTTGTTGTGTGACTTTTCTTGTGCCTTGCTTTGTGTGCTGTGTAAGCAGCCAAGTTAAACACATGTTGAAATGTAATTGAGTTTGGAATCCTAAACCTGCTTTATTATTATGTTAACCTTGCTTTATGACTGAATAAAGCTGACATTGTAGAAAGACACAACTTGTGTGTGAGACTTCATAGCCTGCTCGTAATACTTGATATGCAGTAAATTATATTAAAGATGGGCAGTCCTAAAGTTTTTTTATGATTCAATTTGTTGTGCCATATAGAAAAAACTCTACAGGTTATACATTTTTTAAACTAATCTGTTTCCTTTTTTTTAAAATTTATGAATTACTAAATGATAACATACATAATACCAAAATTTCATTTACTTTGTATATATTTTGTCACTGTTCCCAAAAATTGATAATAATTAACATAATGTCTACTTTTCATATGCTTTGTTTTCATCACAATTTGCTTAATAAACAGAGTCAACAAAACCTCTGTCCCTGAGACCAGTTTGTGACTTGCTTAATTAGGTCAATAGGTCCTTGACACCAGTGGTGTCCCAAAAAACATTTGGAAGATTGGACTCACAGCCCCACAATAAGAGCATGCTTGGGCTAGTCTGATGGTCCTAAAAGGAGGGTGAATGACAACTGAAGAAGAGAGTTCAACAACAGTTGAAGTGCCCTATGCAAGCCCAACCAAGAGTAGAGCCATGATCAAATTTCAGGTCCTGCCAATCACTGATAACTGCCCAAGCCAACAAACATAAGTTGGGCTCAACCTAGATCAATTAAACCATGGCAAGCCACTGGCAAGATAGCTAATAATAAACAGTGGTTGATTCTAAGCTATAGGAATTTGGAGAGGCTTGTTATACAGTGACAATTAAATGCTAGAGGCCAAATATCCTATACAGTAATCTATGAAATGCAATTCATATAATCCCTAAGTGGTCCATAGTGCTGCTACAGAAATTTATAAGTAATTCACCTTAAATTTTTCTTTCTTCAGATGATAAAAATTTGTTTTAAATAGAAAATATGAATATATACAATCATACAATGAATGTATGGAAGAGATCCTCAGAAGTTATATGTAAGAAATATACAAAATATGGTAAGTATTAACCATAGGTCATTATAATTCAGAGAACATGCAAAGTAGAAGAGATGATTAATATGTAAATATTTAAATATTTAGTCTTTTTTACCATTCATTAACTCTAATAGTCATCTCATTTAAATATGTCAAGTAGTATATTGATATAGGTTAAAATAATATAAAGTTCTATAGGGTGAATGATGATCTCCTAATTATCTTTTTTTGCTACTTATATGGCAAAAATTGCTTTTACCTTTGTGATTTTAAGGTGAACTTTTTGTTTTTATTTTTATTAGTTATTTATTTGAAAGAGAGAGAGAGATGCAGGGGCAGAAAGAGGAAGAGAGAGAGAATCTTAAGCAGGCTCCATGCCCAGCACAGAGCCTCCAGGGGTCAATCTCACCACCCTGAGAGCATGACCTGAGCTGAAATCAAAAGCTGGACACTTAAATAACTGAGTCACCCCAAGGTGCACTTTTTAAAAGAATAAATCTAAATTTACATATAAAACAACAAATCAAACATTGTACTACTATTGGGTATTATTGATATCAAGATGCAATTTTCTATATTTTATCCTTTATAAAATTGGGGTTATTACTTAAATTATGTGTAAATATAATTTCATACCATTTGTCTTTATATTAAATTAATTATGTATTTTTATTTTATTTTTTTATTTTTATTTTTTTTTAAAGATTTTATTTATTTATTCGACAGAGATAGAGACAGCCAGCGAGAGAGGGAACACAAGCAGGGGGAATGGGAGAGGAAGAAGCAGGCTCATAGCAGAAGAGCCTGATGTGGGGCTTGATCCCATAACACCGGGATAACGCCCTGAGCCGAAGGCAGACGCTTAACCGCTGTGCCACCCAGGCACCCCTAATTATGTATTTTTAATATCATCCTTCATCTTTAATTTTTCAGATTCAAGCTTGAACATTTTTTAATTTAAATTCAGTTAGCCAACATATAGTAGAACATTAGTTTCAGATGTAGTGTTCAATAATTTGTCAGTTCTGTATAACACCCAGTGCTCATCACATCATGTGCCCTCCTTAATGCCCATCACCCACTTACCCCATCCCCCTCCCACCTCCCCTCCAGCAACCCTCAGTTTGTTTCCTATAGTTAAGAGTCTCTCATGGTTTTTCTCCCTCTCTGATGACTACTCATTCAGTTTTCCCTCCCTACCCCTTTGATCCTCTGTGCTGTTTCCTGTATTCCAACATATGAGTGAAACCATATGATAATTGTCTTTCTCTGATTGACTTATTTTGCTCAGCATAATTATGTATTTGTATCTGAGATGTTAGAATCAAGCAAATGTAGTAAATTAAAATTGAGACTTTAGGTAAATATGCTTATTTATTTCCTCATCAATTGAAGACCAATGAGATTTAAGTAAATGAGAAGAAACTGAAGGAATTGTCTGCCCTAGTGATATACATTTAAACTTAAATAAAAGAATGGTTTAAAATCATGCACATTGTAAATATATAAAAATACATACTAAAAATCTTGAAATATTTAACCTCACATCCTATGGATACAATTGAAAAAACAACTCTGGGTCTTGGAAAACATGCTTCCTTTATGAATATGTATAATGGTAATGAAAAAAACTAAGAAAAAAAAAACTTTTAGAACACTCCATTTATGCATTATTTCCCAAGTAAGGCCTTCTAGAGCCCTGTCTTGAGCCTGGACCTTTTCCCTAATCCTCAGACTCGTATCTTCTCTCCTTTGCTGACAACTCCACTTGGCTTCCTAATAGGCAGT
This sequence comes from Ailuropoda melanoleuca, assembly GCF_002007445.2. Taxonomy (NCBI): domain Eukaryota; kingdom Metazoa; phylum Chordata; class Mammalia; order Carnivora; family Ursidae; genus Ailuropoda; species Ailuropoda melanoleuca. Next base: position 127,657,275 of record NC_048220.1, on the reverse strand, counting down.
ACAGACTTTACATAAATCTCAGTCTTCCCTGGTCATCTAGTCTAAAACGTAAGACTCCACTCTCTACGTACTATTGGAACAGGCCATCCCAAAATATAGTACATAGAACCACCATTTATTAAGTTCACAGATTCTATGGGTTGAGCATTTGGACAGGGCAATACCAGGTGAGATTGGTCTTAACTGTTGGCTGTGAGGGCTTGAAAACCAGGGACTGAAATCATCTGCAAGTATCATTAATCAGGTATCTCCCTTCCAGTTGGGACCTCAGATAGGATTTTCCATCATAGGACCTGAAAGTCATTTATCCATATGCCCTGGACTTGCTCAGAGCATTTAAGGATAACAGGATAATCAGATTTCTTACACGAGGCACAGAGCTCCAAAAGCTAGTGTCCCAGTGGACTGAGTGAAATCTCTACTGTGGACCTAGCTGCAAAACCACAATTGTCATTTCGACCGCATTATTTTAGTTAAATTAGTCTCAGACCCACTAGGATTCACGAGGATGTGGACCAGCACTGCCTTTTAAAGGCAAGGTGGTAATATCACATTGTAAAACAGCATGTAGGATGGGTGATGTAGTTGTGGCTATATTTGAAAAATACCACCTGCCACTGCCATATGCTCTTCTTGCTTAATTTTCTCCTCATCTCTTATCACTAACATTCCATATATTTTACCTTTTTATTTTTTTGTATATCTTTCCATTAGAATGTAAGTTTTATGTGTTTTGTTTCATAGCTTTCCCCAACACATGAAAAAGTACCTGGAACAAGTAATCATTTAACAACTATTGTTGGGTAAATGAATAAATGAGTGATTATTTTAAATTATTTTTAAGAAGAGGAGAGAAAATGTAAAATAAGCTTAATATGAACAAAATATGGATGTAGAGATACAGAATAAATTAAAATAACACGTTTTTAAGGCTACTCATTTTCCTAAATGTTTAACATATATTTTAAAGTTTGATGATTTCCTTATACCATCATGAAATTCCCTTGACTCTTTTATTTCTAACATTTTTATACTGTGCAAATTTTTCTAACCCAAAAAATGACAAAGTTAGCATATATGTTGTGATTTATAATGTTTACTTCTTCTATAAATCAATGAAATTATGAATTTAAACTCTGAGATAAATTCAGCTATTAATTCACTATGAGAAGCTACATTGTTCCAAGAAAATTTCTAGGCTATTCAGATAGATCTCTTATAGACAGATTAGAAGCATAAATGAGTCTAATGAGCTTACAAATTTTGTGATGTTGAAGGAAAGAATTAGTGCTTTGTAAAGTATATGTGATGAAGTTAATTACATTGACAATCATGTTGCTTCACACACATGATGGAGCTAATGACAGTGACAAGAATATATCAAATTTTAGAGTGAAAAACTAGAGAAAGAGGAAAGGTGATGTATATAATAAATTTAGAAAGTCATTGTTTTCTAACTAGTAGTAACCATTCGAATAAGGCAAGTAAAAGTACCTGTTCAGCAATGTAAAGAAAAGAGAAGTTGCTGGAATAGAGCTTTTCTTTTGGGGTGATTATAAAACAGAAGCAGTAAATGTGGGTGGTTGAAGAAGGATGAAAATACCAATTCATAAAGTAGAATACATATAAAATGAGGACTATGTATGATATGTTAGTATCTAAGAACTATTTTCATACATTCCAAAAGTAAAATATATTTTTATAGATTAATTCACTCATCATATGCATGAACATTGATATAGTGTTCTCACGAATATAATATGGAATTTGTGCCTATGAATCATTTTCCTCCACTTCGACTAGGTGCTTAAGTCAATTCAGTTCTAAGACAAAAAGACAGTAAGTATATTTTACTGGTCCAAGCCATTTTGTCCATTTTGCCTTCAGCAGAAATAAAGTATGAATTGTGCTCTTATTCTCAATTGGCCACTCTGCCCATTTTCACTGGCTCAGAATACAGAGGGAAAAGAAATATAAACACACACATTCTCTCTTTCTCTCTCTTTCTCTCTTCTCTTCTTTTTCTCTGCCTCTCTCTCTCAATTACATAAACGTAGGTAATTTAATAAATATACAAATTTTCAAGTGACCCTTTAAATTGCAGTTCTTCACAGATTTTTTTCCCTTGACACTCATAGAAGATCAAAATTGTTCTATATTTCTCACAGCACTTTCTATTTCTCTCTATCTCTTTTTTTTTTTTACTTACTTCAATTTAAAGTAAGTAAACATTTTGGGGATTATTTATTTTATGTTGCTACATGAGATTAGAATGGGTCAATTTTATCACAGCTATAATTCTCACTTCATAGCAGTCTCTAGCACAGACTGGAACTCAATAAATACATTCTGAATGAATAAAGTTACTTACACTCACTGAGCTTCATCCTCCTCAATTTTAAACAGGAGGTGATAGTACCTATGCAATATACAAAACATCAAATACCTCAAACCTTTTCTATCTTACTCATTTTTATCAGTATTGTTAATTTTCAGCTCCTCAGACCTGATTTTCTTTCTCCCTGCAAACTACAAAAATCCCTTTGCTTTACTTAGATTTGAAGTTGCAAATCCCTGTAACAGTTGTCAAATAAGTTTCAGGAGGATGAAAAATGTCCCCCTTTCCCTGCAGCTGAATAAAAGAAAATAATAATCTGTATTAGATACTATAGTAATACAGCTTTGAAATATAAGTTTTATCTTCTAATAGAAATAAAAATTTGATTGGCTCTTTAATATTTGTGGCCCTTTGAATAATATTTAATTTTCCAGATTATGATAGCTATAAATGCTTGTAAGTTTCATTCATTAGGCCAGAAGTTTGTTGCTGTTATCATTTTTCCTCTTCTCTAACATGCATCACACTTGGGGTATAAGCAACACCAAGAATAACACTAACATATCTACTAGACATATTTGGTTTCTTATTTTAAAATGGTTTGAGGTTTGATGCCCCATTTAAATCAACATTATCTTCTAGCTTTGGTGTGAGGACTGGATATAAATCACCAAGCAACCAGCAGAGTGACAAACTATGAATTAAATGCTCAATTACATCTGGTGATGCTACATAATGAAAAGTGCTTGATTAGATGGACGGGCCATTAGCATTTAGGGCAATTGCTAATTCTGGTTTTTCTTGTTCGTATATAGATAGAAAAACACACAGTGTCACTGTGAAATGACAAACCTAACATGAGCTTTTACCATGAATAATTTCCCTTCAGATTAGAGAGATTAATGTTGAATTTTCAAATAATTACTTTAAACTAATTAAAAATAGAATGGAAAGGCAATAAAAGGAAGTCTTCAAGATACAAAACAAAAAATAACTTATCATTGGATAAATTTTCAGAGTAAACAATTTCCTTGAATACAAATTGGACCTCATATTCCCAGTTTGTTTCCAGTACAAAGTCGAAGTGTCATTTTATATTAGGTGAATAATAAGACTCCACAGCTCATTAAAGCATAAATTCATTTCTTTGCTTCTCCTGTGGTGCAATGTGTTTGCATTTTTGCCCAGAGGACAGATACTAACATGAGCATTTATCTGTAATTAAAGATTCACAGACCATTAACAATATAGCAATTTCCTTGCAAGTTAAGGCAGGGAAATAAGATGTTTTAAAAATAATTTTCTATCTCATGTGAGAGTTATCCTCCCTTTCTTTTGTTCATGTTTTCTATGCTGGAAATACCCATTCTTAGAGTGGTTTTCTCCTAAACTAAGGTAGAAGTGTTTGATAATCTACCACGTTCCTCTCAATAATTGTTAAAATGTTTCCTGTGATTCTATTCTCTGTGAGGACCATCTAAACTGACTAGGGAAATGAGCACTAACTCTAAATTTCTCAGTCTGTATCCTAAAAGATACGGGCTGGAACAAATGAAGGTGAAGGTAAGGAAACCAAATCAACAGATGCATCCCTGAACAGCTAATCATCAGATTGAGCGTAGGGGACACACTATTGATATTAAACTCAATATCTACAAAATGTTTTCCAAGGAATTAAATATTGTAATGTGCTTGGGTAACACCTTACCAGTGATATTAAAATGCCAGCAAGTGCTACCAAGGGGAAGCCAAAAAAATGTTATATGTCAATTATCTGGGTAAAATTATCTATTCTACATTCAATCATTTAATAAAAGTTTATTAACATTACCTCTTCTACATTCTAGATAGAGTCACCTGTTCTACAGTCTTTTGTTTAAGAAATATGTATTAAACATTTGTGTCAAATTATGAGCATTACAAAAATAGTACGGAGGGTAGGAGCAGAGATTGTGAAGATAAATTACATGGGTTCAAGTTCTTTTTCTGTCACTTCCTACTTGTGTGACCTTGAACAAATTGTTATTCAAGCTCTCCCTTTCACAATTTTCTACTTAAAAATGGGATGTGACAACAATCGCCAGGACTCATCACTACTATGTTTCCTTTTGTTTTTATGTACAAAGTCCAAATATATTTCCCATCTCATATACATTCATGTCTGCCCAGGTATTCTCTTCTGACCAGTGAGATGAGACCAGTGATTTCGGCACCCAGACTGGCCCATAAAATTGACCCGTACATAATTTTGTTCTTTTTCCCCATCAAAATGTAAAAAGAAAAGAACTCTGATGATGCTCATGGACAAAACCATAAGATGGAAGATGGACTGCAACTTATTGTGATATGAAAGAGAAGTATATTTTCATTATGTAAATCCATGGAGATTTGAGACTTTGGAGTATTCATTACAGAATTATACTTCTCTAAATTAAAGATAAGGTTTTTAGTAGTATTTATATCATCAAGTTAAGTGAAAATTCGTGAGTCAATATATGTAAAACACTAGGAATAGAGCCTGAATCAGTTAAGCCCATAGAAATATTTGTTCTTTTATTGATTAGGGTAATTGTGGTAGTGTGATAGAATACACATATGTTCTTCTGTTTTACAGCTTCCCTTAACTGTATGTTGGGGCTCAATGATTAAATTTGGACCAAAGGAATATGGGAAGAACTTATGTAAGACACCACCATGCCTGGTTTTAAATGTATCCTGTGTGTACATCTCTAGATCACATTTTTCTTGTCAGAAAACTGTGAAGGAATATGATGAAGATAGTGTTTTCAAAAATATAGAGTCCAGAGCTCTGAGTTACCTTCTGGGCTGGCACAGAACCTCGAAAAACTAACCTTTATACTGGTTAGCAATGACATTTTGGTGTTCACTTGTAACACAACAAAACCTGTCTATCCCTAACAATAAGGATGATAACAAAGTCTGTCATGGATACAAGACATAAGAAGCAATTTCTGTGTTTTTGGAAAATTCATGATCTACTTAGGGAAATAAAATATGTATATTTTAACTGTATGAAAGGTGGAATATATGCATAATAGTTACATTCCTATTTTTAAGAGTAATGAGATTTTGCAAATTTTCACATTAATTAGGAGAGTGATATCAAAGGACACAAGATTTGTATTTGATGATTTTAAGGACATGTACTTAGTATAATTCTTCAACTACTAAATAGATATTTTTATCTTATTATTATTTTATATTTTATTTTACTATTTTTATTTTATTATTAAAAATAAATTACATTTCCCCAACAAGAAAAGTAGTTACAATCAAAATATACAATATAAAAATCATGTTTCCTAGTAGAAAATAGAAAATTATATTTCTTAAAATAAGTAAATTTTGAATTTTCTTCTATCAGCTTTTAATCAAGTGGCCTTTGAAGATATGTCTGCTGAGCTCCTGTTAACTCCATTAAGATTCTGCACCTTGATGGCTTTGAGGCTGCAAATTCCTACTAGCTTTTTCATAATTTACAATAGATGATTAGGTTTTTATTTACTTTTGTTTTTTGTTAAGTGTGCTCTATAAATTTGCTCTTCAAATAGAAAAACTAGAGATGAAAAATCCTAGAACCTATAAATAGAAATTATAAATAATATTTCCACAAAAAAATAAATATTTCTTCTCTCATGTGTGATATCCTTAGCCACTTGAAAGAAATAGTTTCAGGTCTCCTTCTCCTCTAGAATATTATAGTTATGAATTACAGATTTGTCTCACCTGGGTTGGAAATGCTATTCTTCTAATTAATTTTTAACAGTGGGAAAATAGCTTTAGAAGTGTGAATGATTCTTATTTTCACAGCAGTATTGAGGAATGCATGACTCTCCAAAGAGAAAGAAACTATAGATGTGTTTGTAGTTCTGTCAGTCTCTTATGTCAACTGTTGAATTGTGGACACCTTTCTATTATTACACGTCACATAACACTTAACAAGTAATCCGCAATATAAGATTTTTCTCTAAAAAATTAAGTTTCTAATAATGAATCTGAGACTCTGATATATGAAGATCATATCTATTTAACATTTTTCATGAGAAATAGTTAGAATTGAAAGAACCTATCCTGAGTCTTTGTTTTTAACACTGAAATATCCTATTTTTGTTGTTTATTACAATAATTCACCAAAATACCATTATAAAAATGTATTATATGTAACACAAATATGCAATATATTCAGAATGCATTTTTTTCCTCATGTCTATTTTACAACATGGAGCTACTTAGGAGATCAGAAACAAAACCAGGGGATATCTGTCCTTTGTTTTCCTTCTTAATTGATATTCTTTAATTCCCAATTATTAAAACTCTTACTAGAATGCTTTGTTGTAGTTATATTAAAAATAGGTCATTCCAGTTGAATAAGTTAAATTGTATTAAAACAAATGTAATTATTTTATTTATATAAATATAAATGTACTTACATACACAACAAAATATTTCCCATTATCTTTACCTCTATCCTATTTTTGCTCTGTTTCCTCTTTTAAAAAATTTCACTCACTTTTTATCTATCTCTCTCAATTCTTGTCAGAGATCTACATTATTTGAGTTAGTAAAACAATTAAGTGTTTACTTCCTGCCAAGTAGCAAGTCTTAAAATACCTTCCAAATGATTTAATGTTTTCTTTAAAACAGTATAGAGAATGGAGAATGCTTTTTGGAAGCTCCACCAGAAGTCACCAGAAACTTTTGGAATGAGAGCTATTTCCTAACATCAAGGAAAAGACACAAAATTGGGAGAAACACAAATGAAATAATAAAGAAAGAGGGAACATCAGGCAAATGATCAAATGGAGACATTCAGACTCAGCCAGCACTAGGATGAGAAACCTCATAGTTGTCACACTCGCTTGTTCAGAAGGAGGCTGATCCTGAATCAGGAACCTATAATTGTCATCTTCTTAGTGAAAAGCAATAATTGTTAAAAAATGAACAAATAAAAATTTAAAAATCTGAAATATAGGTACTAAAAGAAATACTCCAAGTCCTTTTTTATAAATTAAGGCATTAAATATATTCCTTTTGGCTAGCTTCAGAAAACAAAAAGATAATCCTAAATAATTGGAGGTACAAAAGCCATGTAATCAGGAAGACAGGCAATTATCTGCACACTGTTACTTGTCAGCTTTCTATAATTCTTGTTTCATTTATCCAGCATGAAAGTAATAAAAAATAAAGTAGTTGTTTGATTACTGAATTATTAAAACTGCATGGCAGACATGTCCTTTATTTTCATCTCAACATGTTGAATCCCACTCGTGGACACTTTAACTTTTTTTAAACTAATGTGTATTTTTTTCACGTTTTTTTCATTAGGGGTAGACTAATTTAATATAAAGTTTAATGTTTACCTTGTATTTTCTAATGATTTTCTTCTATTCATTCATTTATTCATTCATACTTTATATATCTGGTACTTTCGAATCATTCCCCTGTTTAGGAAAGAATAGAAGAAAAAAAAGAACATTAATAAGTCCTACTTAGTATTAAATACTAATATAAAAATATGCTTTAATACATTTCTAAAAGATAAGTCAAAACAACCAGAAAGCAGAATAAAATATGAAAGTGTGGAGACTTTTAGTCCAAATAAAAAACATCACAGAAAGTCATATTTTATTTTTTAGTCGCTTCTTTTCTTTCTCTCTCTTTTTTTTCTTTTTTAAATTCAACTGAGACAGGAATGTAGGAAGTGCAGATATACATATTCCTGATTACATGGCTTTTGTATCTCCAATTGTTATATATATATATATATATAAAATTGGAAGGTTTATAGATTCAAAGGGGCAGAGTCAGCACTTTTAAAAGTTTAACAGAAAATAGTTCTTTCAGATAGTTGACCAAATATTAATGCCCAGTCACATACATGTACTCATAAATTCTTTTAGATGATTCAATTTCTTTAATGATTTATGCATTTTGATTAACTGTTTTTGTTTTGATTAACAGAACTGGTTTGTGTTACATTTGAAGTCAGGTCAGTTCTTGTAGAATCTGTAGAATCAAATTTAGATTCATGTGACACCTTGAGACCTCTGCCACACACATTTAGTCCCTCAACAACATAGCTCTTCTCAACTCACATGTCACTTAATTTCTATTTATTTATGTGAAATATATGACTGGCTCTCCAAAAATCCCAAAATCTCAAACATAGATAAAATGAGCATGAAACATGAAGAATAAATCATATACAATGTGTTTTATGTTTTCCTGTTCTGTGATTGACTAAAAACGTTTCCCCACGAGAGAATGCAATGAATAACTTACAGTTCTCTGTTTTCTTTTCTGCCATCTGTTTGTTTATTTTTTTAGGTGATAATGAGAAGGAGGAACAAGGAGATTTGCAGCAATGAATTTCAAATATTTCTAATCTGTGGATCATTTCACTAGGGGGTCCTGAAGATGCCTCATTCTTCTACAGTAAATGTGTGATAAATACTAATTTATGTGATTTTTCCTCCTAAAAAAATATACACATTGTTTTGAATTCCTTGAAAGTAGTATTACTTTTGCCTAAATTTATCCAATATGTTACATAACCCTGAAGCACAGTAGACATTTTATAAATATTTTGTGTGTTTTTAGTCCATATGTAAGAATTTGGAATTCATGAATGATGACCAGAATGCAATGTTAATTTTTGAAGGGCTTTCAAGTGTTTTACCTACATATCTCATAACCAAAAGATATGTATCTTTTGTATATGTATATGTATCTCCTTTGTTTATTAATCTGTGGATTTGGGAAATACTAGTACCAATAGTATAGTGATGTTGAAAGAGAAGTTATATATAAACCATGCATGCAACATTATAAGTGCTGTATGAATGTAAGTTACTAAATAATTTGTTTTGTGTTAGGCCTAAGATTATTAATCTGGTATCCTGAGCACCTCTTCACACACACACACATAATAGAATTTATTCTCTTTAAATGCATGCTTCTTTCCATACTTCTTGGTGATAATCCAATTTCATCTAGTCTCAAGCTGAACAGAATAATGGAAAAACTAAAAATGCTCTCCCCTCTTCCTTCTCTACCATAGACTATTCTTAGATCTTTAATGGAATATTTAATGTTACCATTGAAAGAAATGATGCCCTTGACTCCTTTCACTGAAATCTACACCCAAATAAAATTTGCTAAAAGAGAATTGTAGAAATATATTTTATAGTAAGTTCATAAATAAATCTGAAATTGCTCTCATCAAAGTTCTCTCTTTACATTTAATGTGTTAGGAGGAAGAATTTTTATATCATCAAGGGTTTTTGTATTGCTAATACACTCACACCTATTCTTTTTCATATTAATTCAAGTGAATGTCATGGTAAGATGTACAATCCCTGTAATCAGTACTGTCAGGGGCAGAAAGAAAAATGTCCAAGACACACTTTTACATGGCTCTTTCACTGTTTTTTCAGCCCAAACTTGTATATTTTCATTTAGGACCAACGAAATAAGTCATACTTTTAAGAACTTTACAAAAATTTGATTATTGATTCCAGAATCCACAAAAATAGTTTGATCAGTGTAATAAAAATCACCTCTCACATGATTTCATATTAATATTATCTTTTTCAATTACTCCAGAATATGATTATACAATGCTATCTTGTTACAGAAACAAAGGTATGATGATGAAAATATTGCCTCACATGTTTTCTTCTGTGTAATACTCAACACTATAATACCCAAGTTTAATTAAAATAATATAATATGGGGTTCCTAAATATGCATTCAGAAGTCTTAATATCTTCTTTGTGTATAAAAATCATTTACTGTCCACGTTCTTAATACCCAGTCTAGTGAAGGTGGCCTCCCAATACACGCCTAGATGTCCAAGTAATCAGTTGCAGTTTAAATATTGAATTGAATATCCATTAATAAAATAAAACTGGTAACCAAGTTTCCCACATACACATATTATAAAATCAATTATATCATAAATATTTTCTATAAGTGAGTTTAGCCAAAATTTAAAAACAGATAATCTCCTCCTCCTAGAATTTTCTCCATTAATATATGCATATCTGCTCAATATAATACTGGATAGTGTCAAAGAAAAACTGCACTGGACATAGTTAAACAAGCAAGGATGATTTTATTCAAGACCATCGCAAAAGTTTTTGAGTGTTGAGGTTAGCTAATGGAAAAATACTAGAGGGTGCAATGGGTTGGAAGGTGCAGGTTGGTGAAGGTGATTAAACCATCTGTGTTTGATAATTTTAGGCTCCTACCCTCTAATAGAGAATAGGACATAGGAATTCTATCTTTTTTGGTGACTGTGTTTCAAAGGGATACAGATCCTTGAGAAAAACTTTTCTGAGTTGAAAAATTGGCAAGAGGTTTTTATAAATATTTACATCTCTAAAGGACAGAGAAAAATTTGCAATGAACATTTTCTAAAGCTCTGAGGAAAAGGTGGTCAGAAATCAATAGACAGGAAGAAACCTGTCCAAAGCTTAGGTAAACTGAAGGAAACTTTGAGGCCATCTTAGTCAATATCTTAACTATTGTTATGAAACAAGACAAAGGCTGAGCTAAAAGATTAAAAAAAAAGATGCAGATTATTATAATATTATATATATGTACAGATGATGATGATAGATAGATGATAGATAGATAAATAGATACAATTTATCAAAGGAATTCAGTAATTTCCTCCTATAGAATTGAAAGCCAACTAGAAAATATAATAGAAAATGAGACAGAAATTAAATGAAGAATATAGATTAGAAAATAAATCTAATATAAAGCATAAATCCTTTTTAGAAAAAATATAAAATTCTATAAAGTACCTGCAAGGATATTTCATAAATGTTATACCATATTTGTATATCAATAGTCAATTTCCTACAAGTGAATAAAGTCCACCAATCAGTAACTAAATCAATTTTAGAAAATTTCACTGTTTTTAAAACTCATCATGATCCAAATATAAAATAGGAAATTCAGGGGCGCCTGGGTGGCACAGCAGTTAAGCGTCTGCCTTCGGCTCAGGGCGTGATCCTGGCGTTATGGGATCGAGCCCCACATCAGGCTCTTCTGCTATGAGCCTGCTTCTTCCTCTCCACTCCCCCTGCTTGTGTTCCCTCTCTCGCTGGCTGTCTCTATCTCTGTCAAATAAATAAATAAAGTCTTTAAAAAAAAATGAAAATAGGAAATTCAAATATATTATTCTTTCTAAAGTCAAAGAATGGTAACAGATGTTAAGTAGACCTAATGTAGTGATTAATCACAATACATACAAATATTAAATCTTTATGTTGTATATCTAAAGATAATATAATGAATATGTCAATTATACCTCAAAGTAAAATAAAAAGAAACTTAAAAATAATAAAATAAAAATGTTATTTTTTTCATTTAAAAATTTGATTAAAAAGAAATTTATGTTTATCTATAATATGTGAAAGGTGATTGATTTCTCTATTTTCTTCATAGAAGATCATTTTCTTAAACACTACTTACTGAACCATCTTTTCTCCTATTCATTTGTACTGCCAAAACTGAATTTTTTATTATATGAATGAATTTTTATATTCTCTCTAATTCCTCTATTTATCACTAAGACAGGATCNCAAAGACAAGATCAGAGTTACTTATGTTCCACAACTTTAAAATAAGCTCTAAAATCTAGTAGGACACCCTTTGCCACAACTAGCACTTTGCCCTTTCCAGAACTTTTTTATTTTGACTCAATATTTCTATGTGACGTAGGAAGTATTGTTATCAGTGTAAAAGCTTTACACTACTCTGTTTTACTTTTTTACATGGGCGTGAAACACATGGTTTTACTTTTTAAAATTGGCTTGAAACATATTTCATAGTATATTATACATATCATAAATAATAAACTTCATATTCCATATCATATATTAAATATGCATTGTTTATTTGTCTCCCTCCTTTACTAAAATATATGCCTTTGAAGGAGTGGATTTGTCAATTTTGATCACTGTTGTATATCCAGCATGTACAACATTCCTTACCGTGCAGCAATTCTAAGTAAATAAATATTATGTGAATGAAAGAATGAATGACATCCACTTGTACACGTTCACCCCCACTGAGTACTTGTGTGAGGGATGTAGCCTCAAACCAAAGCTCACATAGCATTTTCCTGATGACTGTTCTTGATCCAGGTACTGCATGTGACCCAACTGGACCATTCAAACTAAGGAAAGACTTTGTTCCTTTAACAGGAAAGTGATTTCCTCAATCTCTCACAGATGGGAAGGATAAAGTGTGTGACCTCAACCGCTTAGATGCTGCTGACAGATACTTCCTGACAATCAGGGATACTGAAAACAAAATGAGTATCCAAAAGAAGGCAGGACAGAGTTATAAAGGATAATAAAGAAATTGGCCCTGAATTGAGGATGTATGATGCTTGGTACTTGTCTTATCTTTGGACATGTTGTTATTTTTTTTTAATTATACATATTATTTTTAAATTGAATAAGCAGTTAGATTTGAGTTTCATACTGGCTACAGTTGAAAACACCTTACCAGAGTGGGATCCAGAAGTTTCCTTCAGAAGAATTTGCCACCTGCATCAGGAATGGCTGGTTTTCTCTAAGCATGCCAAGTTAACAAATATCAGGCAAAAGATGGGACAAATTCTTTCAAATACTGGTGATTTTCCTACATGAAACAAGAGATAGAGACAAGTTCATCATCATCAACACAATGGCAATCTGTCATTTCAATTTCTGAACAGGAGCATAACATTGTAATTAAGTTTACAGATTTCAGGTTCAGATAAAACTTCTAAGTGAACATTTCAACTGTACTAATTATGAATACTCTGCTTTGGAGCAAATTTCTCAAGATTCAGTTTCTTTGGAAACGTTTTGAAATCTAAAAACTCGTTAATTATTAACGATAATAAGGTTCCAGGGTATAATTAGGTGTTGGGAAGGTACTTATGTGGTCTAAAGTAAACTTCAAAATCCACAGCAACAGTCAAATAGTGACTTCAGTTTGATAAAGGACTAAAACTAACAAGAAAAATACATGATTAAAAAAACACGCTATTTTTTTATTTTATCGTTTTACTGTTATATTTCCATTTAAAAAATTTAAGGTCTCAATGTAACTGTTCAATTACTGGTATTTTTTTTAATTGATTTCAACATTGAACTTGGTTCGCATTTTTTTTTTAATACCATATGGTTGCTTTATGAGATTCTTTACTCCATGTTTCACATCTTGAGATATGGCAAATAGGCCCTGGAGAAATGGATAGTAGATGACAGAGAAATCATGATGCTAGATTTCTTTCTACCACAAAACCTGTCCATTAAAACGAAGTTCTGTTTCACTCTTGAGGAGATAGTAAGTCATCACAGGCTATTAAGAAGTGACACTATCACTGAGACTAAAAATGGGGGAGGGAAGAGAGCAAGGAAGATTATTATGTTCCAGAAGGTAGATGATCATGACTTGGATCCCTGTGGAAATAGTGAGAAGTGTTCTCATTCTAAATGTTGGTTGAAAGTAGAATCAACCACATTTGTCAACGGATTGGCTATTGAGGAGGTGATAGAAAAAGATCAAGTTGACTCCAAACATTTTGGGCTGAGAGCCTAAAAAGAGGAAACTGAAGTTTACTGATACAGGAAATACAGTCTGAGTAGCAAGTGTGTGAGAAAGTGTAGGTTTGGAATTGCTTTTCACGTCTAAGGGTAGGTCTTCATTTAGGAAGGAGTTTAAAATAAGAACCTAGAGTTATGGGAACAATGTAAAGTGGGATTATAAAGTTGGGAACTTTTAGAAAAGAGGGGAGGGAGTTGGGGGAATGGGATAGGCTGGTGATGGGTGGTGGGGAGGGCATGTATTGCATGGTGCACTGGGTGTTACACGNGGTTGGGGGAATGGGATAGGCTGGTGATGGGTGGTGGGGAGGGCATGTATTGCATGGTGCAATGGGTGTTATACGCAACTAATGAATCATCGAACTTTACATCAAAAACCAGGGATGTACTGCATGGTGACTAACATAATATAATAAAAAAACATTAAAAATAAATAAAATAAATAAGAAAAGATATGATATTTAAAACCATAGAATCAGAAAAATTACATAGAAAAGAGGAAGAAATTTGGGTGGAAAGCTGGAGAATATTAGAAGTAACTGCAATGCAATGATTTTTGTCTCCATCCCAAATCAGCTATTGTTTCATGCCTAGGTGGCAGAAATGGATAACTCTATTGTAGGTTTCCCCAGGGCTCTGACTTGTTCATTTCATGAAATTGAAAGGAAAGCAAAGAGATGTGAGGAGGAAAAAAAAGTTGCATCTTTAATAAAGGTATAAAATTATGTTATTTTAATGCCCCATTAAAAAAAAAAGAAATGCAGACATAATTAGTGAAGTTTTGTATAGGTTATATACCTATCAGTTTACTTCAGTTAAATACTTGTAGTGAACATTCATGATGCGCTACCCGCAATCCCTTTACCTAAAATTGTAACCATCTGAAAGCCAAAGATATTGGTTTAAGTTTGTAAGTTTATACAGGGGATTTACCTTGGCTGAGAGAAGCCATCTGGAAAGATACCTGTCCCCAACTCTGAGAGTCAGTCATATGCTAACAGATATGGGGTACAAAAACCTGGAATTTTTGTCACAAGACACCACAACTGTGCAGTGTAACTTAACAATTTAGGCTGCTCTATGGATCAACTTAAGTCAAAATTTTGACTAACAACCAATCCTAGCTTGGATCTTTCCCCTTTCTTATTCTGATTACTACAGTTCCTATCAATTTCTTTAGAAAACTGCTTCCTCAAAATCACACTAGATTTTTTATCTCAGGCTCTGTTTCTAGGTAGGACTATCTAAGGTAGATTCAGGATATATCTTGAAGGTAAAGCTGACAGATTAGATGATCATTTAGTTCTGAGAAATGAGTATGGAAAATAATATCAAGGTTGACTCTGATTTGGTCTTAGGTAGGAAACTATAATGATAGGTTTATGGATTTAGTTCATTCACCAGTTGGATGCAACGGANCAGTTGGAGGCAATGGAAGGCACCTTCACTAAGGTAAGTTGACTGTTGATATTCTGTGGCACGCTGTAGTTGTACAAAAGTTAGGATTTCACCCTGTGTGGAGTTAGGATAAAATACACATAGAAATAAATGCACTGACTTGTACAATATTATTGGAGTTTGAGATAGATGGGGAATAATCATTATCAGGACCATGGAATCAAATGACTATTGCTGGGAACCAATAATGTTTTGGAAGGAAAAAAATGGTAAGCTCAAGAAAATCCATCATGTATGCAAAAGAAAATATGGCATTTGAAACTCCTGGTCAAAAAAAAAAAAAATTTACTGTGTCACAGCACAATTCATGCTAAGCATTAGACTCAGGACCTAATTATGAGCAGCAGAACATCAGTANGAAAATATGGCATTTGAAACTCCTGGTCAAAAAAAAAAATTACTGTGTCACAGCACAATTCATGCTAAGCATTAGACTCAGGACCTAATTATGAGCAGCAGAACATCAGTAAATGTTGAATTTTTCACTTTCAATTCTACTGTGCCAAAGTCTGGGCCCTGACAGAGAAGTAATACCATGAAGAATATTGAAGCAAATGATTGAAAAAATTGAAGACTCAGAATCCTTTAAACCTGTGAATCTGCAGAAGTATCCCATTCTTTAAGTAAGGCTGCCCCCCCTTCTTCTTGCTTGAAGACTATGCAGAAATCTCAAATGAGGCAGTAGGAGAACTAATACCATTGGGAAGGTGAGAAGTGGATTATTTCTGTAGACCAGGCTTACAGAAGGAGATTTTCCAGAACTAAAATCCCCAATTCCAAATGAAATGATAGGAAGATGAAATTATGAGAGGTCAATGACCGAACTTAACCATCAGGAATAAGACTGGTGTAATAAGCTAATTAACAGCCAGTTAAAATGGCTGTCAAAGAGTAACCTTCTCCTTAGGTATCTANTTTCCAGAACTAAAATCCCCAATTCCAAATGCAATGATAGGAAGATGAAATTATGAGAGGTCAATGACAGAACTTAACCATCAGGAATGACTGGTGTAATAAGCTAATTAACAGCCAGTTAAAATGGCTGTCAAAGAGTAACCTTCTCCTTAGGTATCTACAGAAGTGTCTAATAGAAAATAGACTTCTAAGAGACAAAATGGATGGACAATTAATAGGGAATTGATACACACACACACATATATATACATACGTATATGTATACATACACACACATTCTATAATATATTAGCAGAAAGCCAAAGCTGGATATTTGACCTATGGAAAAGAGTTATTATAGTAAGAAAGACTAAACAGAAATCCTGAAAACCTGTGACCCCCCAAATAAGATAGTCAATCAAAAAACGGTATCAGCTCAGGGAAAAATGGCAGAGATTAGTGCCTCTCTCAAAATTTTAAGGAAATGTGGAGGTAACATTTCTTTTTATTCCTTCATTTTATTTTCAACATAAAACTTATGAAAAAATTGAATGAATCAGGACAGATGAAAGTGGACTAGCAAAAATGTAACTAAGGTTGAGTCAGAATTGTAACAGTTTTCCTAAATTTGGAACATTTAATAGAGTAGAGTAACACAGCCTCCATAAGGGTTATATAGCTTTTGGTCTGGCAAATGTGCTTCATTTCTTTCAATGCCCATCACTAAAGAAGATAAGAAGCAGTTTGCATTCACAGAATATGAACTATCAGTATGCATTCTTGATGTTGCTACAATTTTGTTTAATTCTACACTCTGATATCATGTAATCCAAGAAAAAATCTTGAGAATGTCATAGTGCCTCACTATATTTATAATATCAACTAAATTGTATCTGGATAGCAATAAATAGCAAGCACTCTGGATTACTTATTGAGACATAACTAGGGCTATGGTAAAGGGTAAAGGTACTGCTACATTGGTGAAGATCTCAGCTATGCAGTGGTTTGGAACAGGCCAGGTCATCTTCTCAAAAGAAAGGGATAAGAATTTGTACCTTGCTTACTTTACTGCTAAGGACAAAGAAAACACCCTTGGTAGAGTACTTCATATTTTGGAAGCAGCATTTTCTCCGTGTGTGAATACAATTCTAACCCATTTACTGTGGAATGAGAAAGGCTCCTGGTTTTTAACTGTCCCAGAACAATACTGGATTCTGAAATGAGTACAATGTGCAAGACACACCGTCCTGACAGATTGGGCCCCGTGACCCAGTAGCACACCTGAGTATTAGAGGTAGCTGGGTGTAGATAATAATGCAATTGATTGTCTCTGAATAGAGGTTTGAACAGTTACTATGCCATGTGCAGTTGAGAATTACAGACTATTTAAAAAATATAGTTCCTGGCATGCTAGTAGATCCTGGTAGATCCTAGAGTAGTAACTGATCTTTAGACATAAAGTGACTGTGAATCCTCAACCTCCCTTCATAAATTACATAGTTCTGACCAATGATCATAAATTGCTTGAGATCAGCAGCCACTACTGCTCTACTGCCTCTATTACTACACAGTAGTAGAGAACACAGCTAGCTGCATGAACAAGTGCCCTGGCACTCCATTTTACCTAACTCTTCTACACTTAGGCCCTTTCTCCAACTCACAAATAGTACTATTAGGGCTTCCGTACGAACAGTTGATGAAGGAGGGAAAAAAACAGTGAAGCTTGTTCACAGGTACGTCAAAATGGTGGTTTTAGTTAACAATTGATGGTCGATGCACTATGTCTTCATTCAGGGGTGACAGTGCTAAAAGATACAAATGAAGGTAAATCCTCCCAAGAGACAGACTTTTAAATGATGCACTAGTCATAATTTGTGTGGAGAAACAAGTGTTCTTGCATTAGGAAGTACATGGACTCATCAGTAGTTGTGAATAGCTTAGCTTATTTTTTAAGGTATATGAGGAATAAACTTGGAAGGTGAAGCACAAAGAGTTATTTGGAAATGAAATGTAAGTGGACTTAAGGGAATGGGCACAAACTGTGAAGATGTTACATATTAATTACTACCAGTGGACTTTTATTGCAGAAAAGACACTAACAACTACATGGAAAGGCTGTCAGCCTCTGTCCTTAAAGATTCCAATACATTCACTCTTGGGGGGGGAAGACGAGAGCAAGGCATAAGCCCAAGAGCATGAGTTTTCACTCCATACAGCTGATCTAACGTGTGCTGTTATTAGATCTTAGACCTGACTGAAGCAGAGATAGTAAACTCCCACTGTAGTACCAACCCTGGAAGAAACAAACTATCCATCAGTAGCAAGTTGTTTATACTGCATCCCTTCCATTTTCACTTATCCTGATATGGAGTGACACATTTTTTGGATATAGGTTTCCCTTTTATGCCCACTGTGCTTCAGACAACATCACTATCTTTGAGGGCTCACAGAATATTTTACTGACTAATGCAGAATGACTCATGTTCTTATCTCAGGACAAGAACTCTCTTTATGACAAAGTATGTGCAGAAGTGAGAGAATGACTGTGGGATCTGTTACAGAATTCACTATCCAGAAACTAAAACCTGCTTGAGCAATAGAAGGAATAAGTCTTGAAGATGTAAAATACCAAGGTACAGAAAGCAAGGAGTGGAAATAGCAGTGACCTCATTCACAATTACCCCCAGCTATCCATTTGATGAATGTGTGCTTCCTCCTTCTGCAAATTTAGGCTTTGAGGGACTACTGATCTTGGTCCATAGATATATACACAGTAAGACAGTCCACATATGGATCAACTCTTTTCCTTCCTCTAGCTGGAAAATACACTCCCAAACCAGAAAAAAATTGTCTGGCTGATCTTAAAACTATGACGCCTCTATTTTGGTCTTATGAGACACAGAGTAGAGGAACCTATGCCATTGTGTGCTAAACTAATAGTCCATGAAAACTGTGAGGTCATAAACGGTATTGTTTTAAGCCTCTCATTCTGTGGTAATTTTTTTTATGGCAGCTACAGAAAAGTAATTCCTACATTTGCACTTTTGTCCCCTACATAAAATTAAGCCACAGAAAATTCAAGTGTGCTATTTTTTTTTAGATAAATAGTCAAGATTTCCTGCTTGGGGAAGATTTAACATATCAATTTCCATGTTTGTTCCTCTGGAGTCTTTGTTATTTATCCCCTCATTTTCATATGTCTTTGTTCACACTGGTGAGAATATGCTTCTGCTGGAGTATTTTATTCTTTCATTCTCTTCCTGGGTCTTGAATATTTCACTTTTTTTGCTTACTTTTACTTCTGCCTTCAGTTATATTTCTATATCAAAACATTATAGTCCAAAATGTAAGCACTTTTATAAATTTGTAAGTCCACATTATTTACTTTTTTAATAGCTACTGAAAAGTAATTATTTTTAAAATGAAAAAAAAAGAAAAGGAAGTGTATGTATGATACTATGATTGCTGTTTCATAATTGCTAACTTTTTTCTTTAACTTGGAACTCGTGAGTTTTTATTGAGACTTTTTATATAGAAAAAGGGAATCAAGACCAGAGATGTAAGGTAATAACATCTTGATGTCACACAACTAAAGAAATTGCCAATGTGGTGTTCAAGTTAGCACAATCTGACTTCAAAAGTTCTACTCTCAGCCACCTCATAATGCCTCTCTCAGCGACATTTAACTGTGTCTTCAAATTTACTATTACCTCTGTATGGGCCTACCACAAGGCTGGGCATAGAAAAAGTGCTAAATATACATGCATTTCACTGACTTCACCAGAAAAAAAAAAAAAGATATATTTTGCTCAAGACCAAAATAGATTAACAAAGAACAGATTGAAATGATGTGGCATCATCCTCTAACAACCTCTATAGGCATCACCAACCCAACTAATCCTCTCAGACTCTATGAGGAAGAGTTTGCAACTCATGCCTTTCTGCTGTTTATATGAATTGTATCTATACTTGTTGTGAAGTTGGGTAGGGCAATGCTTGGGATCATATTATTGAATTAGACTGCCTTGAATCTTGGCGCTGTTATTTAACCAACTAAATCCCATCCCTGTCTGTCTACTATTTGTTCTTTGAATTCAAGGGTCAGCAAACCATGGCCTGTGAGCTAAATCCAACCTACAGGCTGTTTTTGTACAACCCATGAGTTAATCATTTTTAGATTTGAAAACACTTTTAAATGAAACCAGAAGAATATATGACAGAGGTCATGTGTTATCCTTAAAGCCTAAACAATTTACTAACTGACTCTCACATAAAAGTTTACTGATCCCCACTCAAACACTTGTGCCTTATGACTTTGTTTTTTCTGTTCTGATTTCTGGAATGTCTCTCCACGTTTTAATATAACTGGCTCCATTTTTCATTCAGATTTTACCTTAAAAATCACTTCCCCATTCATATTTTCCTACATCATTTCATGTGATTTTAGGATAGCATTTATCATTTCTGAAGATCTACCTATCTATAGATATATCTATATAGAGAGAGGGATTATATATATATATATTATTGTTTTCTCCCCAATTCCTTACTCAAAGCAAACAGACATCTCCTCTGCCCATGTAGCAATGCATCATCATGGTCTATCATGTGGCCACATTTTATAAATTTACTGAAAAAAAAAAACAAGTTTACGTATAAATAAATGTCATGTTATTCTATGCAAATTCTCATTACAAAATGACTGTTAATTATTGGTGATTTGGGAAATACAGCTATTTTTGGAGTTTAGGCCCTGTTTGAATGGTAGCATTGCTATTACCTCAGAAAAGGCAATAGCTCTGCTCTGGTCTCATGAAGTTGATATGATTTTTTTCCTCAAGGTTCATTTTTCTTCAGCAATTTTTAGAAAAATTACTGTCACTCAAATATGTTCATTTCCAAAATCTCTACTTCCATTAAATAAGAATAATTGACAGGGAGCTCTGTAGAAAAGTGAAGCATTGAATTGTGATAATCATCTAGGAAATTGCCTCATTCCTCTGTTTTCTTTTTGGTTAAGAAGGAAGAGCCTATATTTGTGAACTTAGACAGTTGGTTTAAGTGGAACAAAAGAAACTTGCTCCGATTCTGTTTGAGACATTGTGTCTCCACTCTAGCAGTGTTTCATTTCAGTGTGATTTGGGAGTTTGGTACTATTTATAGTATACTTAGGACTCAATGCTTTCTTGCTAAAGAACACTGATATTTTGCATCTGGATTTTTCTTACTTATGGACTCCATTTTAAAAAGGCCTGAATTTTATGAGGCATCACTTTGAAAAACAGGAAAACTAGTCAATTGCTATTATTTTATTGTTTACTGAAATATGAATATGTTATTGCTAAGCAGAGGTACTATAAGATGATAATATAACTTTAAAAATGTGTATTCGCATCTGCTCCACGAGTCCCAATCTCTCTCTCTCTTTCACTTTCCCTATACACACAAGTACACAAACATTTGCATGCATGCCTGTAATAGATATTTATACATGTTTATGGGCTTGTATACATATATGTTTATACAGATTTCTGTTATTTTAATTGTTCTTTCCTTTGGTCAGATAAGGTAAAATTGTATAATATGTTTTTAATTATTTAATAAAGAATAATATGTGTTAAGTGTCTTAGCACTTCGTTAAATGTCTTGCATACAATAAGTTAATAAATATTTGTTGAAATAAATTCAATTTTCTCTTTGTACTAGTCTGAATTGGCTGCCATATTAAAATGTCATAGACTGGGTGGCTTAAAAAAAAACGGTTCTTTTTCTCACAATTCTGGACGCTGAAAAGTCCAAAACAAGGTTTTGGCAGAGTCCAGTTCTGGTGAGGTCTCTTTCCCTGGACTGCACATGGTCACTTTCGTGTTGTATCCCTTTCTTCCTCTTTTTATAAAGCTTTTTATAAAGCTTTTATAAAGCCAAAAAATCCCATCAGATTGGGGCCCCGCACTTATGCCCTCATTTAAACTTAATTATCTCCTAAAGATCCTGTTTCCAAATACAGTGATATTGGGAATTAGGGCTTCAATGGATGAACTTGGGGTGGGGGGGCGCATTTCAATCCATGGCTCTCTTTCCCTTTCTCCAGTTATTTTCCTTTACTTACAAAAATAAAACTTATGGGATTTAATTTAAATTAGCAGTCTGCACAGAACAATATTCTTATTTAGACCATAGTAACAATGCCCATTTTTCATCGAAAAATATTTATATTAATCTTTTTATATCTTCATATTGGAGTTATGAATATTAATACTTATCTCATTTTTTCTCTCATGATTGACATGTTTATTCATAGAATAGTTTGTTTTATACTTCAAGGGCTGAAGTTTGTTATGATAAACAAATAATTCTTGTATCATTTTTCATACACCTTGTAACTTGAAAAATCCTTCCCTCTTAGTTTACATGCTTTCTATTTACAGTGACACATATTTCCATTTCATCATATGAAAAGTCTCATTTTTTTTCTTCCTTCTCTCCTCCTCCTTCTTCTTCTTCTCTTTTTTTCTTTTCACTTTTAGTTTTTGTTGACCAGAGGCCTCATATAGCATTCTATGGCTCTCTATCATCTTAACCTCATTAGGGGGAGAGACAATTGGAAGAATTTTAGTACAAACAGCCTTGGCTGGTTGACCTGGGATTCCTTTTAATGAATACAGTGAGTGAGAATGCACCTTATTCCCAACACACACACACGCACACACACACACACACACACACACACCTCTTTCAATTTCCAGAGAAGCCTTTGAGAGATTCTCCACTTCGAGAAGGACTCACAGATTCTATCCTCTTCCCAGTAGTTTCCCCTCTGCCAGTCAGATTCCCACTTCTGCAGGAAACTCAAACATTGCAATTACAGACGGAGTGAACTCAAGTGTCACCCTCTGTGAATGCACCGCATTGCCTCTTTGGCTTCACACACTATTGCAGGCATCTTGCTTACACAGATACTGTCTAATTGTATTGTCATATTTGTTTAACTTTCACTAAATTGCTTTTGACATCTAATAATTGAGGTTATTCTCCAAATATGGTAATAGGTAGAAGGATTAGTGATGTGGGGCAAATTACACACTTTCTCACTTCCTATTTCCTTATCTATAAAATCAAGAAAACAAACATTACATTGTACATACATCATGGACTGTTCAGTAAATATCAGTGCTTCATTTATCATATTGATTTTGATAACAGAAGCATACCATAGGACAATATTAGGTTTAATGGAGATTTCCAATATTTAGCATTCAATTGTTAACATATCATTTATTCTGTAGTCAAACAAAAAGGGTGCTAATGACCCACCCAATTTGTGGGTTGATGTGTTCAGTTTTAAATTTTCTACTTTTCATTAACCAACTTTTAAAAGTTGGGGGTCTTTTGAGTATGATCTAATATCCTTGGTTAATGCATATCACCATATTTGATACTCAGGGAAACTCTGTGTTTTAAAAAATTTTTAAATATGTTTTATAAATGGGGCTCCAAGAAGGTATGTAACTATCAGCAGCAAGTGATATAAGATTCTCTGAACAAAATATAACTAAGGAAAAAAGTTATACGCAACTTTTACATCAACAAAAATAAATATGTATAATTTTGAGACAGATGCAATGCCTAACCCTATTTGTTACCCAAATGATAGACTACCTTTTTTTTATTCAGTTTATGCATTGACCTGACAAATTATATGTAAATTATGTGCAATGTCGTTCAGTTGAAAGTTTTCCTGAACAATGAAGGTTATAATTAAAGGGAAAGTAAATACACACTCAATTTAACCTTCAGGAAGGGAAAAGAGACCATCTGGTTTATTTCAATGCCTTTACTGTGAAAATATGACTATAGTGGTTTATACACTATTGTTGACACCACTTTTAGATCTGCTTTTATGGATCATTTCTTACAGTGTCTCCCTTAGGGAAACATATAAGAGGTGACAGAAAGGTTTGTAATGATGCTTCAACAATAATTAGGGATAGTGGTAACTTTTAGAAGACTTTTAGAACAGCAAATGAACTAAGGTTATCTTATCCTCCCTTGTTTAATAGGCTTATGTTTTAAAACAATAAAACACACTAATCTAAATACATTTTGATGTCTTTAAAATAACAAAAGATGTGTTGTAAGCTTCTAAGTGAGGTGTGCTCTTAACCATTTTCATTTATAGAAATGTGCTCAAAATTTAAGGCTGCATTAAATTTTTCATGACTTTTTCTAGTGTTTTAAATGCAGTAGTTAATCTTGAAATGAACTTCATTGCCATGAAACAGTAATACACTACAGAATTTTAACGATACTGGCAAAGGATGGGATTTATTTTAGGAAGAAGTAAGATATTCATACATATATTTAGCCAAAAGTGTGAAAAATACAATCTGCTTTATAGTATCTTCTGTTATTTGATACAGATATTCAAACTAAATGATTGCTGCAAGCATGTCAAGGAAAAAAAAAAAAGGGGCAAACCTTAAAATATTGCCTGAGAGGCAAATTTCATGAGAGGGTAATGTGTGAGCTTTCTTTGATTTTTGTCATAATGCAAAAATGGAATAAAGTCTTTTTTTTTAAAGTATTGTAGTTTCTTACAGCATAGTGGTGTGTACATATAAAGATAGGCGGAGGGAAAAAATGTGGCTTAAAACAATTTTTAAGAAAATAAGATGGCTAGAAATATAGTTTTTCAGTGTCATTTTAGATGAATTCTGTCATTGTTCATCTATTGATTTTAGCTTAGTTATATGAAAATCTTCCCAGAAAGAACTCAGAGCATTAAGGATATTTTCTGGGAAATTATAGTATGAACCAGAATATTAATAATAAGATTTTTAAAAACCTCTTTAACCTAGATGCACATTAAGTGTGCATCTATTGTTCTGTGTGATCAGCAGCCCAACTTTCCACTATGTTTTTGAGAAATTTTCTCCAGTTAGTAAAAATACTGTCATCCTGGCCACATCAATGCACATGACTCAAACCTGGCCACTGTCCTTCATCTCACCACAAAAGTTGTTTCCGAGTGCACCTGTAGCATGCACCAAACCAGTGTCTCTTCCTAGATGATATCTGACTGATATGAGGAAATGGAAAATATCTTTTCTTTTCCCCTTTGGGCTGCTGGACACAACAATAGCCATGACTATACTTAGTTGCTATTGTTCTTATTTATAATTGTTACTTAACTTATATAACTTGAATAATTGCTGTCACAACATGGACTATTTTAGGTAATTTCATTTCCTAATCAAATAAAAATAGGCTGCCATTGTTAGAGTAATTATATTGCAATTTGATTTACAATAAAGTAAATCCATCTTGAATAAATATTTATTTTTCATTTATTTTTGTTAAAAAATAGAGACCTCAGGAAAAAAAATTGCCAGCTTGCAATAAGGTATAATCTAGTGAAAATTTCCTATTTATATCAAGAATAAACTTCCAGTAATTATTTATTCAGAGACAAATCAATATTTTGGGATCATTATTCAGAAGTGAAAATAAAATACTAAAGGCAGAGGTATGCTATGATTTCCAGAAACTGAAGACAGCCAAACATATGTCCCATCTGATCAAAATGTTTTCAACAGTTTTCACATATTACCGGTTCAAAAGAAAACTTCTGGAGATAATGGATATGTTTATTACCTTGACTGTGGTGATATTATTACAGGCGTATGCACATGTCAAAAATCATCAAATTGTATACATTAAATGTGTACTTTTTGTATATCATCAATTATACATCAATAAAGCTGTAAAATAAATTATATGCAAATATTCTTTAAATAGCCATCTTAATCATTTTTACCCTGTATATATGAGCTATTGTCATGACACCATGTGTGTAAATAAGTACTGTAATAATTAGGAGTTTTTCATCCTAATTTTGATATAAGTGTTTATACATATGTTAGGTAAGTATATTTTCTTCCTCTTTTTTCGTATCCTTGTCATCTAAGTGAGATGTATTAATTATAATTAATTTCATATCTCAGTATTTAAATTACATGCTATCAAAAGGAAGCTAGGAAAAGAATGAACATCACACAAAGACAAAAAGAGGGCAACCAGCCTCTTCTAGGAAATGCCACTGTATTTTCAGTTATCAGGAGAGTTGCATGATGTTAGGTAGAAGCGTGATTTATTATCTTCTCTATTTGGAAATGAAGTATGTTTTAAGGAGATATATGGTATAAGTGCCAAGTTGGCACTCTTATGCTTCTTAATGTGCCAACTTGGCTAGGTTAGACTGCGTTTCCGAGAATTCCCTTTCCTGTGTTTCTGGTTAGGATAGACCACAAGAGAGATTCTTGTTCTTGATTTGGAGGGCAGAGGTGAAGCAGCGATTTTTAAGCTCTCACATTTTGGTGAAGATATGATTGTTCACAACATTGGCAAGAAGCAGGGTCTGACTCTACAACTGTTTCACTTTCCCATGGATCCTCCTTGAAACTCTTCTACAGATAAGCTAGGTGAATGTGTTTAGCTCTGTTATGAAGGGCCCAGCTTCTGCAGGATACTTGTAGCAATAAAATAAAAGTCTACAAAACCGACATGGCTTTCAATCCATCATCATGGGCTCCAGCTCTTGCTATGAATTTTAGTTTTGTTCTTGTTCTCCTTTATCTTATACCATCTTCCCTTCCCCATTTCTGAAGACTTCAACTGTAGCATCATATGCAAAGAAAAAAGCCATACAGAGACTGCTCAACCAAAATGTTTAGTTGGCTCTGACAATTACGTAAGATCAAATCCTTGTAACACACACAAAGCCAGCTAGCTAGCTAGCTAGATGGAAAGAATCCTAAGTGATAATGTATTCTTAAGTTATATCTTAACTGGTACAGCAAAGTATATATTGACGATCACCAACAGAAAAAGTTGAAAAAATATTTTAATGTACATTTTTTTTTACAATTTATTGTCAAAACTATGTGATTATTATTGTTTTTTTTTTTAAGAGAGAGAGAGCAAGAACGGATGCAAGGAGTGGGAGACAAGCAAAGGGAGGAAAGGGAGAATCTTGCATGGAGCCCAACAGGCTCAGTCTCACCATCCTGACATCATTACCTGAGCTGAAATTGAGTCAGACACTTAACTGACTGAGCTACCCAGGTGCCCCATTATTAGTCATTATTTTATCCATAAGGAAATTGAGCTTCAGAAAGCATTATAAGCAACTTGTCAATGCACAAGTTAATCTTGCTGAACCTATTCCAGTATCTATAAAATTATCATCATCATTTTAAAAAAAAATGATTTTCCCTTCCTCTATGAGAAAACTGTTACAATTTTCTAATGAAAGGGCATATGAAAGTCACGATACTTGTTTTTCTTTTTTATTTGTGTGTTCATTTATTGTTAACTTGAGACTACATGAATGGGTTAAGAATTTGGAGAGGAATAAAAGTGTGATTAATCTGAAAATTCATTTCTCAAGCAGTTTTTTTACAACATCATTCCATCTGCCCCAATTTTTCTTTGTTACAATAAAAATGCATTGTTTTATTCTTAACACACGAAGATTTCTTGAGCTTATTTGTTGTTGTTGTTGTTGTTTTTTAATGAACATATGGACAATTTATGAACTTCTCCATAAATCTAATTTTCTTTAGAATTTTGTCCCAAATGATAAATTTGGAATAGAGTTAATATATAAACAATAAATTAGTTGTGTGCTATTGTTGTCAAGAAAAAGTGATATTAATAGCATTTTAATTGTAAATTGGTGTATATTGTTCAGTGACAGAAATAAGTGAAAGAACTATGCATTTTGTATAAGTTTAAAACACAAAAATACAGAAATAAATGTGTATAATGTACATTATAAAATTTCATTTTAATTTTAGATGCAATAAATATGTCATACAAAATATACTGTGACACTACAATTTATATAAGTGAAAATGAAAAACAAATGAAAAGTCTCATAATTTTGGAAATGTTAGGCAATTGATAGAAGCAAATTAAAAAAATAGGTTAATAGAGTCCAGAAACAGATTCGCATATAGTCAAACTGACCTTTGACAAAAACCAAAGGTAATACAACGGAGAGAAGGTAGTCTTTTCAATAAAAGGTACTAGACTGGATATCTACAAACAAATAAACAAAAACAAACAAAAATGAATCTAGACACAAACTGTACACTCTTCATAAAAATCAACTTGAAATTAATAAAAGGCCTACATTAAAAATGCAAAACTATAAATCTCATAGACGATAACATAGGAGAAAACCTAAATGACCTTGGGTTTAGCAGTGTCTGGGTGGCTCAGTATGGTATTTGCCTTTGGCTCAGGTCATGATCCCAGGGTCCTGGGATCGAGCTCCACATTGGGCTCTCTACTCAAGGGGGGAGCCTGCTTCTCCCTCTGCCCCTTCCCCGACTCATGTTCACTATCTCTCTCTCTCTCTCTCTCAAATAAATAAATAAAATCTTTTAAAAAAAATGACCTTGGGTTTGTCAGTGACTTTTTAGATACAACACCAAAGATGTAGCCCATGCATAAAAAGAATCAATACCTGGACTTCACCAAAATGAAAAACTTACGTTCTTCAAAAAATAAAGTGAATGGACTGAGGAGATAAGCCAGAGACTGGGAGAAAATATTTGCAAAAGACATATCTAATAAGGACAGTTATCTAAAATATAAAAAAGGACTATTAAAACTCAACAATAAGATACAATAATATTACCTCAGTTGTGGTAAAGATACCACTGTTCCATGAGATGCCAATGGGGGGGGGTGACTATGCATGTGTGGAGATAGTAAATATATGGAAAATCTCTGTATCTTCTGTTTAATTTTGCTGTGAACCTAAAACTGTTTTAAAAAAAACAAAATTATTTTATTTATTTTTTTTAAGATTTTATTTTTTTATTTGACAGAGAGATAGACAGCACAAGTAGGCAGAGCAGCAGGCAGAGGGAGAAGGAGAAGCATGCTCTCTGCTGAGCAGGGAGCTCAATGCGGGGCTCGATCCCAGGACCCTGGGATCATGACCTGAGCTGAAGGCAGCTTAACCAACTGAGCCACCCAGGCGCCCCTAAAAAACAAAATTATTTTAAAAACTAGGTAACAAAACTACATGACCTACCAGGTGACTATATTTCTGGCATTTATGTATGTATGTATATATGTGCATGTCAGGAAATTAGATGAAAGATACATAACAAAATGTTAACAAGAGTACTATTTTATTTTCTTTCTAAATTGCTATCCTCTACTTTTCATGAAACGTACATTAATTAGGAGCAGTTAAAATATGAATAAGATGATTCTTCTCTAGGTTTATGCAACTTAAAATCTAGTCCATTATGTTATAGATAAAATAAGAGATCAAGGCAAATAAGTAAATGAATAACTAAAAGTTGTATCATAAAGAAATGTTGTTGGCTCTAGTAACAGAAACTGTGACTAAGATTAGCTTATACCCTAAGAAAATTTACTGTATGCTTTTTGGGTTTTGTTATTCCCTAATGAGAATAGGCATACCTCGGAGATATTGTGGATTCAGTTCCAGGTCACCACAACAAAGGAAATATCACAATAAAGTAAGTCAAATGAATTTTCTGGTTTCCTAGTGCATATAAAAGTTGTGTTTACACTATACTGTAGTCGGTGAAGCGTGCAATAGCACTATGTCTAAAAAATGTATTCGCCTTAATTAAAAAATACTTTATTGTTGAAAAATGCAAACTATTACCTCAGCTTTCAGTAAGTTGTAATCACTTTGCTGGTGGAAGTTCATGCCTTGATGTTGATGGCTGCTGATTGATCAGGGTGGTGGTTGCTGAAGGCTGGGGTGGCTGTGGCAATCTTTAAAAATAACATAACAATGAACTTTGCTGCATTGACTAGATTCTTCCTTTCAGGAGCAATTTCTCTGTAGCCTGCAATATTGACAGCATTTTATCCACAGTAGAACTTTCAAAATTGGAGTCAATCCTCTCAAACCCTGCTGCTGCTTTATCAACTAAGTTTATGAAATATTCCAAATCTGTTGTTGCCATTTCAACGTTCTTTGCAGCACCTACACCAGAAGTAGATTCTATCCTAAGAAACCAATTTCTTTGCTCATCTATAAGAACCAGCTCCTCATCCATTAAAATTTTATCATGAGATTGTAGCAATTCCGTCCCATCTTCAGTCTCCGCTTCTTTTTTTTTTTTCTTTTATTTGACAGAGACAGCCAGAGAGAGAGGGAACACAAGCAGGGGGAGTGGGAGAGGAAGAAGCAGGCTCCCAGTGGAGGAGCCTGATGTGGGGCTCGATCGCAGAACACTGGGATCACACCCTGAGCTGAAGGCACATGCCCAACGACTGCACCACCCAGGTGCCCCAGTCTCCATTTCTAATTCTAGTTCTCTTGCTATTTTTACCACATCTGCAGTTACTTCCTCCCCTCAAGTTTTAAATTTCTTAAAGTCATCTGGGGCGGCGAAATCAACTTTTTCCAAACTCCTATTAATGTTGATATTTTGACCTCTTCCCATGAATCACAAATGTTCTTAATGACGTCTAGAATGGTTAATTCTTTCCAAAAGGTTTTCAATTTACTTTGCCCACATCCGTCAGAAGAATCACTATCTATAGCAGCTACAGCCTTGCAAAATGCATTTCTTAAATAATAGGACTTGAAAGACAAAATTACTCCTTGGTCCCTGGGCTGCAGAATGGATGTTATGTTGGCAGGCATGAAAACAGTCTTGTTATACATTTCCATCAGAGCTCTTGGGTGATCAGGTGCACTGTCAATAGACATTAATATTTTGAAAGGAATCTTTTTCTTTTTTTTTCTTTTTTTTTTTTTTTCTGAGCAGTGAGTCTTAACAGTGGGCTTAAGATATTCAGTAAACCATCATGTTGGAAATAAATGTGCTGTCATACAGGTTTTGTTGTTTAATTTATATACTACAGAGAGGGTAGTTTTACCATAATTCTTAAGGGTCATGGGAGCTGCAGGATGGTTAACAAGCACTGGCTTCAACCGAGGGTCATCAGCTGCATTAGCGCCTCATAAGAGAGTCAGTCTGTCCTTTCAAGTTTTGAAGTCAGGCATTGACTGCTCCTCTCTAGCTATGAAAGTCTTAGAGGGGATCTTCTTCCAAAGGAAGGGTGTTTTGTCTCCATTGAACATCTGTTGTTTAGTTTATCTACCTTCATTATCTGAGCTCGATCTTCGGAATAACTTGCTGCAGCTTCTTCATCACATCTGCAACGTGAGTTGCATTTTTATGTTATGGAGACAACTTCCTTCTTTAAACCTCCTGAACCAACTTCTGTTAGCTTCAAACTTTTATTCTGCAGCTTCCTTACCTCCCTTAGTCTTCACAGTGGTGAAGAGAGTTAAGGCATTGCTCTCGATCAGGTTTTGGCTTAAGGGAATGTTGTTGCTGGTTTGACCTTCTATCCAGACCACAAAAAACTTTATCAGCAATAGGTTGTTTTGGTTTCTTATCATTTGTGCGTTCACTGGAGTAGCACTTTTAACTTCCTTCAAGAACTTTTCCTTGCATTAACAATGTGGTTAACCAACACAAGAAAGCTTTTGGCCTACCTCGGCTTTAGACATCCTTCTCTCACTAAGCTTAATCATTCCTAGCTTTTGATTTGAAGTGAAAGAGGTGTGATTTTTTCTTTCACTTGGAGACTTAGAAGCCAATGTAGGGTTATTAATTGGCCTATTGTCAATATTATTATTTCTCAGCAAATAGGAGGCCAGAGGAGTAGGGGAGATGGGGAATAGCTGGCCAGTAAAACAGTTCAAACACACATGACATTTATCACTTAAGTTCACCATCTTATATTATGCCCCAAAACAATTACAATAGTAGCATGAATGATCACTGTTCACAAATTATCATAACATAAATAATAATGAAACAGTTTGAAATATTATAATTACCAAAATGTGACACAGAGAAGCAAGGTGAGCAAATGCTATTAGAAATATGGTACTTGCTCCATGCAGAGTTGCCACAAATATTCAATTTGTAAAAAATTAGGTATCTGCAAAGCACAATAAAGCAAAGTGCAATAAAATGATGTATGGCTGTAGTTAGTAGGCAAAGGGTCTGTGGTTGCTGTTCTTGGGTACAGTCCTCTTTCTCCCCTACTTTGTGTACTTGGAGAATTAACCTTATTTCTAGGGATTTTTCTCCATGATTCCGAGTTAGTTATCATAGATCCAGGCTATGTTTATGTCCTGGCTGGAGAGTCTCCAAAGCAGGGAGGAAGGGAGAAGGAAAGATGCTTTTCTTATAACTCCTTTCCTTTTTTACAATAACAATTTCTGTATGGAAGACCCCAAAGAAGTCCTACTTAACTTAAAAAAAAAAAAAAAAAGAATGCACTCATAGCTAGACTACTCTTTAGCATAGAGGAATTAAAAAAATGTCATAATTGGCTTGGACCAATCATAAAATATTCCCTGTTTGTTTGCACATAAAATTCACTAATTTATATAATTTGTTTGTTAATAAGGAAGAAAAGGAGATGATTCTTGATCTGTCAACCAGCAGCTCTTCTACAACATTTTAGTAAAATCTAGGAAAGAGTAGGCTTAAGGCTGACAATTTTAATTAATGCATTTTATAGTATATTTCACTGATGTGATATTAAGTATGGAAGTTGTATATAGTACATTTACATATTACTTTAAAAATATATTGATGAGATATATGAAACAAGGATTTACATTGCATATACAACTGCAATATCAATACAACTAGATGTTAAAAATGTTCAAATACAAAAGACAGGATGGGGTTCCAGGAATGTAGAAGTATTGCACTAAGAAAAAAAACCAAAAACTGTATTTTGTAAAACTCCTTTCTCTGGATGTCAAAATATAATGAGTTTCTCTATAATAGTCTAGTTTTAGGACCTGAGCTGGATTAAGGAAACACACAGAAGAACCTCTCAGGATGGCTTTAACTGCTACATTTTGTGACTTGTTTTCACTATAACACTACTCTGCATTGTTCCTATCACTTGAAATCTTTATTGTGCATTCAAAAGCATCTAAATTAGACTTACAAGGAACTTAGAAACTAGCTTATTATACTTATGAATTAAAAATTATGTGCCATCTTTTAAATTTGAGGCCAGTCATATTTTCTTCAAAATTAAAATTTAATTTCTTTAATGATCCGATCAAATGAAATCAGCTATAAATATTACTTAATTGATGAAATATATTTTATCATATTGGTCTGTACATGTTTTTCACTATTAACTTTCTCTTCTATATGCTTGTTTCTAATTAAAGAATCATGAATAAAATTACAAAAATATATACAATACAGTTATTACATCATCTTAAAATTTTTAAAAAAATTAACTGTGCATTAAATTGTTCTGCCCTTTGACTACCCAGGGAGTAACACCAAATCCAGTAGTGCATCAGACACTCAATTTCAAAGCATTTATCCATCACATAGAGGAAAAAAAAAATTTAAACTCAGGTTTTCATTACGAATAATGCCAGTTGGTCTTTCTTACTGTCAGGAAAACAC
Source organism: Ailuropoda melanoleuca (assembly GCF_002007445.2). Taxonomy (NCBI): domain Eukaryota; kingdom Metazoa; phylum Chordata; class Mammalia; order Carnivora; family Ursidae; genus Ailuropoda; species Ailuropoda melanoleuca. The sequence continues at coordinate 127,623,418 of NC_048220.1, read as the reverse complement.
TCTTCTTAAGCAGAATTTCAGATATGTCATTTGTATCCCTCATTTTGATAAAAATTGTAATTGAAATAAATAAAAAACAATTCTGCAGCTTTACCAACATCATTTAAAGTACTATACAAAAATAAACAATTTAATGGAATGATGGCCATGTTCCAAAATACATATTTTGTTGGACAGGGTGAGTAAAAAATACATGTGAACACAAACATTATCCATAACTTCTCATCATACCTTTTAAGATACAGTGACACTGGTTTTTGCACCGAAAAATTATTCTGCCATAAAAGGGAAGATAGTCTATGTACCTTTTTGCTTGTATTCCTGTTCATTTCATGCTTCTATTATTAATTACAATTTGTAGGACTTTTGATTCAATGCTGATATTAATGAGAATCCATCTTATGTTTTGCCATATATTAGGATGCAAAAAAGCCTTTTCCTTATTTTTTCTAATATTTTCTAATTTATAACTTCAATCTTTTTTCCATTGGTTCACCAAAGTTTTGCACAAAATATTCATCTTTTCAAAAAACAGCTTCTGATTTATCCAATAAGTTTATCTTTACAATTTATATTATACTGGGTATTCTGACATTTGATCTCTTTAAATGACATTAGGAAGATCTGTACACTTAGAACACAGAGAAGTACAATTACATTAATGTTGAAATGTGAAATAGAATTTTTGTAATATCACTAGAGGTCTCTAAATTTTGTTTTCAATTTAAATATCCAAGAGACTCCATGTAATCCTATTTCTCTGATGGCAATTTGGCTAGCCAATCTTTTTAAATGTCTTCCAAGAAAGTTTCCAGCCCTGGTCCAGATGAATCTGGTTTTTGAGGATGGACTATGTTGAATCACTATGAGTTCTGGATGGGCAGTTGTATTCCTGAGAAAACCATGTGTTAACAGCACCTTATCTTCTTATTTTGATGCAATATTTGCTGGAACTAGTGGTGGTGTTCATGCTGATGTTTTGGTGGCTTATTATTCTGTGTGTGTGTTTGCTTTTTTCCTGTCTATCTTCATTTGAACCTTCCAGCAGAAATTACTAATCCAAAATTAAATTTACTCCGTTCTTTAAAAATAAAGAATAACACTAATTAAACATATGCTAGAGATCCACAGACATTTAAATAAACAACATACTAAAGTCCATCTCTTGCCACATGTACTATACCTCAACATCCCCATCCTTGTCTTTAAGGTGGATGTTGTAATTCTTCCCTATAATTTTAAACTTTTGTATGAAGAACATAAATTTTCCATAAAGAAAAAAAGACACAAAATCAATATGTACGTATAGGAAAAACTGAATTGCTTATCATTATTACTGTTTAATTCTCTCCTACATAAATAACTTTTTAAAGCTACGGAAAATTTATTTTATTAGCAACGTTTTTCAGGATCTCACAGACTTTCTATTGAAAGATGTTCTTTTAATATGTGAGTTCTATGCATAGATTCAAAATATCCAAACATTACCTAAAGTATTTTATTTAGTCACTTGCAATATTTAGGATCATGATTTTTGCACAAGGATATTTAAATCATTTTGTGTATTATTCTATAAATGTTAAATCTAGAATTCGTGAAATGATAAAATATTTTAGCTGAGAAAAGGAGGTATTCTAGGATTAAAAAGGAGGGAACTCTGAGCATTTGATTTTGAGTCACAGAGATCACCTGTGGTAGACAGAATAAATTCCTATCCCCATATCCATGATGTTATCCCTGGAACCTATGAAAATGTTACTTTACATAGCAAAGGGGGCATTGCAGATGTGTTTTGATTAAAAAGTACAAGATGTTGATTATCCTGGTTTATCTGGGTAGACCCAGTCTAATTACAAGGGTCACTATAAGAGGAAGAAGAAAGAACAGAGTCAAGATGGATGTGCTGACTTCAAGGTGTAAGCCGAGTTGACAATGATGTTTGGTCACGAGTCAAGAAAGACACCCGCGTCTGGAAGAGGCAAGAAAATGACGATTTTCCCCAAAGCCTCCAGATTGAGCACAGCCCTGCTGACAGTTTGATTTTAGTGCTGTAAAATGCATTCTGTACTTCCAACTTACAGAACTCTAAGACAATAAATTAGTGTTGTTTTAGACATTAAGTTTACGGCAATTTATTACAGCAGCAACGATAAACTAATGTATCATCTCGCAGTAGACACTTATTAAACATAAATTGATATGGGTTGAATTTTTAAAATGACTCCTGCACTTCCAAAGCACTAATTGTAAGCACTGAAACAGAATTTGTGTGTGTGTGTGGGGGGGGGATTAATTTTTCTATTCCATGCTGCCCATGTTATTTAACTACTGTAAGCTATCTTAGCTCACAATATTAAAAAAGGGGGGGGGGACCTAACACTTAATTGATGGAATCCAAAAGGAAATGCTCAAAAGGATTACCAGTAAAAAAAAAAAAAAAGTAATTGACAGATTTTAACACATTTTCATTTTAGGATGAATTCAAACCTCACAGCATATGGTAATTGGTTTGTCTTGAAGTGATTTTTAAAAATATGCACTCTTCTAAAAAGTGTAACTTCTTGAGCTGTGTTTAAATAAGTTCACACTTTTCAAACATATTTGTTTCCACCTACTGCATCTGATTATGGTGTCTTGCCCCTGTCTACATTTGCATAGTCTGTGTGGGCTCATCTATGGACAGGGACATGTTGTTTTCAATCAGTGATGGGCCCAGAGAAGAACTGTTCTTATGTCCTTCTTTTCTGTATCAAACTTGTGTAGTTCTCACCAGCAAGGCCCAGATCCTATATTAAAATATATTTTTGGTATAACCTTGGCAATAATGACATCTAAATTTTCAACTTCTACACAAACTAAAATTCAGCTCTCTATATTCAAAAGAAATTTCCAGAATGTTTTCCCATTTCAGACTGAAGATAATGCAGAACAGATAGAAACAAAGAACTTTGAGTGAAAATCCTTATTGAAGAAAGGTTAATTAAATGAAAGCTAAATTTACATAAGCTTGTTAGGAATGGTATTTTGAAAGATATGTTTAAAAATATAACTAAGCAGAAGGCTGCACAAGAAACAATGATAAAATTGGGAAGAAAACTATTCCTTTTGTAAGAGCATCGGCAGCACCTATTACAAATATATTTTTATCTTTATTTTGGAAAATACAATGTTGTTTTCAAAATGTTGAGAGTTGAGGAGATAATTTTGCTGAGTAAACGTTTGCATTCTGTGAGTGCTTCTTCATCTTTAAAAAGTAAAAAATCATAAAATGGCATTCTAATGAAAGGTTTGGAAAAAACAGACAAGTTTTAAAGAACTTTTCAAAGGATAAGGTAATGCTAATCAAGGTTGATGATTCGGAGCTGTTCTAAATATTGAGGTTAAGATGTATGCAGAAATTTATATCACCTGTGAGGTACCATTATTATTTAACATACATCTCAACATTAACTTTTATAAGGCAGCTTACTAATAGGTCAACTGATGCTTTTTATTACTTTTTAAAAATTGATCTTTAAAAATATCATATCCTGGGGGACGTGGGTGGTTCAGTTGGTTAAGCATCTACTTTCGGCTCAGGCCTTGAACCCAGGTTCCTGGGATCGAGCCCCATATTGGGCTCCCTGCTCAGTGGGAGCCTGCTTCTCCCTCTCTTCCCCACTTGTGCTCTCTCTCACTATCTCTGTCACTCTCTCTCTTCAAATAAATAAATAATCTTAAAATAAATAAAGCTTAAAAAATACAAATATCATATACTTATTCTATAAAATGCAAACAAAGAACTGTCAGAGGCCAAATTTTAAATTACCGAAATCTAGTCAACTGGAGATAGTAATGGTTATCACGATGTGTGCATTTTTAGAGATATTTTTTCTTGCATATGCTTTACCTTGCCTTTGAAAAATGCTCCCACAGCCTTCTTTATTTTTTATTATTTTTATTATTAAAGGAAGAACTTTAGTAATCCTTGTGGGGTGTAGTTTATGAGAACTTAAATTCTGATTCTTTGTATTACTTAGGGCTCTTTAGGTTGTATTCAACAGAAAAGCCAACTAGAGATGGCTTTAACATTTAGAACATTTTTTTTTTTAAGTCTCAAATTATAAGAAGCCCATGGGAAAGGCACTTCTAAGATTGCTTCATTCAATGTCAGTGCTGTCAACAAGAACTCTGGGTTGTTTCATCTTTCTGCTATGTCACCTAAGTTCCATTCCATGAGCCTGAGTTCAGTATTATTATGCGTTCCTTCACAGTAAAGAAATGACTGTGACAGCTTCAAGGACCACGCCCTTACATGATAACATACAGAACTGACAGGAATTGAGATCATCCTTTTTAACAGTAAGAATATATTCTTAGAACACTCATAGGAAAAAAGCCTCTATTTATGATACATGCCCCAGAATATGTCAGATTCTGGCTCATGCTTACTATAATCACTGGGAAAAGGAAATGATTTTGATACTATTTTTTAAAGATTTTTATTTATTTATTTGACAGAGAGAGAGCGAGAGAGAGAGCAAGTGTGTACAAGCAGGGGGGAGCAGCAGAGAGAGATAGAGAAACAGACTCCCCGCTGAGCAGGGAGCCTGATGTGGGGCTTAATTCCAGGACCCCAGGATCATGACCTGAGCTGAAGGCAGACACCACCAGGTGCCCCTGATTTTGATATTATTGCCTTAGGTGATTCAATATCCATCACCTGAAGTTAAAGGATTGATTTTCCAACATCCTTAGGATAGGACCATCCAGAGGATGTTGTTACATAATAAAACTAGATATCAAAATCAGCATACAAAAATCAGTTGAATTTCTATACACTAACAACAAAATATCCGAAAAAATTAATTTAAAGAATCTTACTTACAATAGCACCAAAGCAATAAAATACACAGGAATAAATTTAATCAAGGAAGCAAAAGATCTCTACTTTGACAACTACAAAACACTAAGGGGAGAGATTGAAGAAGACACAAATAAATAGAAAGATATTCCACATTTCCAGATGTGAAGAATTTATACTGTTAAAATATCCACACAACCCAAAGTTATTTTTAGATTCAATGTGATATCTATCAAAAGTCCAAAGGCATTTTTCACAGAAAAAAAAAAATCCTGAAATTTGTATAGAAGCACAAAAGACGCCAAGTAGCCAAAGCAATCTTGAGAAAGAACAATGCTGGAGGCATCACACTTTCTGACTTCAAACTATACCACAAAGCTATAGTAATCAAAACAGTATGGTATTGCCATTAAAAGCAGACACATAGGGGCACCTGGGTGGCTCAGTCGTTAAACATCTGCCTTCGGCTCAGGGCATGATCCCGGCATTCTGGGATCGAGCCCTGCATCAGGCTCCTCTGCTGGGAGCCTGTTTCTTCCTCTCCCACTCCCCCTGCTGTGTTCCCTCTCTCCTGGCTGTCTCTCTCTCTCTGTCAAATAAATAAATAAAATCTTAAAAACAAAACAAAACAGACACACAGACCAATGGAACACAATAGAAAGCCCAGAAATAACCCATGCATACATGATCAACTAATCTTTGACAAGGGCACCAAGAATATACAATAGGGAAAGGATAGTCTTTTCAATTAATTGTACTGGGAAAACTGGATATCCACATGCAGAATCATGAAATTAGACTCTTACTGTACAACATACACAAAAACTAACTCAAAATGGATTAAAGACTTAAATTGAAGGCCTAAAACCATTAAACTCCTAGAAGAAAACATAGGGAATAAGTTCTTTGTCCTTTGTCTTGGCAATGATTTATTATTATTTTTATTATTGTAGTTGTTGCTATTATTGGATAAGACATCAAAAGCACAAGTAAAAAAAAAATAAAATAAACAAATGGGACTACATCTGCCCCTTGGGGATGTAAATCTTTTTAAAAGTCTGTTGCCAGTTTTGCAAACCAGGATTGTCTTTGTCAAGGAGCTGGGAGCTATCCTTTGAAAGGTAATTATCGAGAAAGTCAGTTCCTAGATCTCCCAATCTCTCTAAAAGGGTAGGAACCTAATTCCCGTGCCGCACTTTGTTCCAAGTCGTAAAATTACTTCCTGTCATAAAGATATGACACAGTTTACTTTTCCTTTGAGCAGGGTCAAAACATAAGTGGTGTATGATTCCCCCAGCCCTGCTCTTAAAACTTTCCTAGTTCTTTGTTTAGAGTTGAGCTCAAACTGAATTCTGGCCTCTTCCAGGTCTTGAATGAAGTTTTCCTTGCCTGTTCAGGGGCTTTAAAAATTTATTGTAGTTTCTCTCTCTCTCTCTTTCTCATTCTCTCTCTATGAGATTGGAAGAACTGGCTCTTTTTCTCTATGAGATTGGAAGAACTGGCTCAAGGATGTGCCATCTAATATTTTGGCAACAATGGCTGACTCTGCTATCTGATATCAATCACTCTCCTCTTATTCATAGGGCCTCAATATTTTTTAGGTGGCAATGTACCCACCTACAAATATTCACTTGTCTACATTTCCATGCAGATAATGGTGTGCATGTGACAGAATTCTGATCAAAGCAGTTGTGATGAAATTCTTTATATAATACAACTATTCGTAGATGAAAAGGTTAAACATTAGAAAGAAATGTCTCTCTCAACTCCCAACCTAAATTCCTAATAGAGAATTGACATATTGGTATTAATGGGAGAAGAATTGTCGATGCTATGATTAGCATTGATAAAAGATTTAACTGTTTTGTGCTTTCAAATTCTCATTTTATTTTTATGTTGTTTATTTTTATGTTATTCTTCTTCCTGACTAAATTCAGGTGCAATTTCTGGATGTATAATAGCCATCTTGCAAACAAGAACACAAAAATCATATGATATGGTTGGCTGAACAGAAAGAAAGAAGGAGTATAGGGCACAAACAACTTGCTAAGGCACAAACACTGTATAATCCTAAGGGATAATCACTCTGAGGCTGATTTGCAATGTGGGTAATGACCACAAGTGATTTTCATTGTAGGCAGATCCATGAAATTTGAAATAACATGGGCCATGGAGATCTTCCTAGAGAAATGAAATAGGGCAGCATGGTTGACTAACCATGTAACATTTTCCACTAACAGGAGTATATAGTCTTCCCAACTGCTGATCAGCAGAATTTGGTATGGACCAACAGTTGCTACTGGTTTCATATTCTCTCTTTATCAGATTGGGACTTTAAATCACAGTTATTAATTTTTTTCTTCTCCATCACATGCAGGTTTATTAGAAACAGATAACATGTCTTTAATGATTTTAATTGTTAAGGTCGTGAGGAGCCTCATCAGGATCAATGGAGAATGAAATACATCACCCAACGAGTTTGGTCCATAAGCTCACTGTAGTAACTGTGTGTGATATGGGGCTTCTCTCTTGGTTGGTGGCTAAGAGTCTTCTCTGTTAAGAGGAGTATATGAATATATATTGGTTAGTAAAGGAGATGGAATGTCCTATGCTTTTTTAAAATTTTAATTTCAGTGTAGTTAATATACAGTGTTATATTAGTTTCAGGATTACAATATAGTGATTCAACAGTCCCATATATTATTCATTTCTCATCAAGACAAGTGCACTATGAATCCTATTTCACTCATCCCCCTATCCACCTCCCCTCTGGTAACCATCTGATTGTTCTCTATAGTAAAAAGTCTGTTTTTGGGTTTCTCTTTCTCTCTCTCTTTTTTTTTTTTTTGCCTTTGTTCATTTGTATAAATTGTATATGTTTTTATTTGCTTAACCAACAAGACTTCCTTCTCTGATAAAATTAGTCTACTTTGAGGTAGCAATGTGTCCAGTTAAAACTTCCCACATTGCTTATTCCATTGTACTTAGTAGTGTTCAAGTGGCATACTACTGCCAAATGAACTCCCTCTACATCTGTTAGGTCTCAATCTATGAGAAACTCTATGAGTATTAAGCAACAAGGAATTCTATATAGAAATTAGATCATATACAATGTTGTAAAAACTATGGAATTAAATGTTCATAAACAATCAGAGAAATGTCACTAACCCGTGCAGGTGAGCAAACTGGAGCTTGCAGAAGGCTAGGCATAGCCAGATGCTATCATAATATTGCAGAGGGGACTGATGTTGATGCCTATGGAAGGTCGGTGGCTCCATGAATTTATTTATTTATTTTATTTTTTAAAAGATTTTATTTGAAATAGATATAGATAGAGTGAGCAAGACAGCAGGAGTGAGGGAGCAGAGGGAGAGACAGAAGCAGGCTCCCTGCTTAACAAGGAAACCAATGTGGGACTCGGTCCCGGGACCCTGGGATCATGACCTGAGCCGAAGGCAGATGCTTAACCAACTGAGCCAACCAGGTGCCCCTCCAAGAATTTAAAACAAAGTTCTTGGTGGTAGGCTTGGGGTCACAGTTGAACTGTGGGGATGGAAACTGATCAGAAGTGATGGAAATTGAAAGATAAAAAGTGTTGAAGGAGAAAAGGCATGGACAAACTGAAATCCACCTTATCACCGTTTTTCCATCATTCCCTCTAACCAGGTGTGCCCTTTGAGTTTGGTAGATACTGCCTCATTTTTGCCTACTAAATCTCATGCATATTTTTCTTATAGCTAATCCTAAACTGGAAATACTGAAAAATACAATTTTGGTTATCATTTACTAAAATAACACATTATAAAACCACTATCATCCCCCAGGATAAAAGACAAAACCTTGTTATTTACTCTTAATTTTGCTAAACCTACCCTTCGTGCCTGAAAATAAGAAGAAACATCTGTAGTGGTAGTACAATATCTTATATCCATGAGATGAGAGCCACATGGCAAAACAAGAAGATAGAAAATGTCTGACCCTGATGACTTTTCTAAATGGTTGCATTTATTGTAAACACATGCCTACAATAACTATTCATTTAAGGCAGTAGTTGTCAAATTATCTTTTATTTGCATTATTAACTGATATATTTAGGAAATCAAGAATTCTTTGACTCTGAATTCGATATCTGAATCAGCATATATGAGTGTCAACAAACATGTTTTAATGTGTTTTTCCTTGGGATATATTGACCTTTTTTTATATGTAGTTTCAGATCTTCCTTAATTTCAGGATTATTTCTTTAATTATCTTCAAATACTGTTTTGGATTTGTTGGATATAGCTTTTGGATTTTTTACTTCAAAGACTTAAACTATTATGTTTATATCCCCCATGTTCATTATTTTCTCTCTTATTTCTTTAATCTTTTTTGTTTTCCTTTTATGTTCACAGTAATCTCAAATTTTCCTTCTGTGTCAAGTTTTGGTTGTCTATTAATGTATTTACTAATGCTTAAAAGCATTGTTTGGGTATTCATTGTTCCCTCTTGGCTTTTTATTTATTTATTTTTTTAGCTAGTTGTGTTATTATGACATCCAACTATTGAAAGTCTTTTTTTTTAGTTGAATTTGTGTTCTACTACAATTGTTTTCATACATGAAACATTTATAGGACACATCAAAGGACATTTATAGGTCTCTTTGACAATCTTTTGCATACTGTATTTATTTTCCTTTTAAATTTCAAATTGATTATCAGGTCATTTCTTTTCATGTTACTTAGTTAACATGGGCCAATTTGTCTACATATCCTATTTTATCTGGTGCAGCTGTAGTGACTTTTCCTTGACTCTCTTCCAACTTCGGTGAGACTATATATATTCCCTCTAACCTAGAATATGAGGAAGTTGGGAGTAAGTGGGAGAATCATTTCATATATATATATTTTTTTTTTTTTATTTTAACCCGTAGGACAAACAAACAAAACGTGATAATATGTGACATATCAGTTACATTGCCCATTGCTGTTGACACATCTCACCTTTGACTTGTGTCATGTTTTAGGAAATCTACTCCTCACAAGTGAAAGAGATTAACACAACTCTTACATTTATATATAGTACAATTTCAGAAAATGGGATATAATATTCTAAATAATATGATGGATCTCTCATTTGTATTAATAATATTCATTTACACATAGCTAAAATGAATTGAGAGGTTGCTATCTACAAGGCAATCAATGAAGGACTCCCTAACCCCTATCACCAGGACAGTAAGAAAAGAAGTATCAGCCAACCCAACATGTGTCCTTCATCAACTGAATTTGAAATGGCTCTTTAGATATTATTGGCACCAACAAAGAAAGGCATTTACAATTTGCCAAGTTCTTTTCTTTTCAAAAAGGTTATATGTACACTGTATTTGGTTTGATATATTTTTAATATGTCCCGTAAGTATGTAAAACTCACACTTAGGACCTATACTCAATGCTAGATTACACACTTTCCAAAGAACTTCCAGACAACCATTGCTGGAGATTAACAAAAAATGTGATGCATTCAAAATTTATATCTTCTACCCAAAGCTTTTTTTTTTTTTTTCCAGCTTTGGTGTTCTCCCTTTTCTTCATCAAACCTCAAAACACCCGTGCCATCTTACTCTTTTTTTTCTTCATTAAACTTATTGTCAAATTCTATGTTCAGTCAAGGTCAAACAGCAGAATTTACATTTTATGGAAATTGTAAGTATGAAACACACGATGATGACTTTTTGGCCAAGACTGGGTCTAGGAAAAGATTAAGGTTTTTGAGTGCATGACTATAGGCATTTACTAACTCTGTAAAGATACTTTCTACCTCTACCTCCAGGTAATATATGCTTTTTATTTGTTACAGAATAAAGGAATTTCTTGTGGCAGAACAGATACACAAGAAAAGATATTGGTAAAATCTGAACTCAGGGAGCCACAGGAGGTTCATGTACTTCTACAGCACCATTCCTACATACTAATTCATACTTTCATTTCTTCAGAGGTCTCAAAGTTTAGCTAAATAAATGTACCACATACTGGTTCTGGGAGAAAACAAAGACCATTAGATCTCAGGATATCAATAAAATATCTTTTGATTAGTGTTATTGGAAGAAAGGAAGAAAACTCTTGAGACACCAGTAGGTGAAATATAAGCCAATTCTATTATTAATAGAAAAGGATTTTACTTGATAAATATAATAGGTAATAGCATTATATATATTCCAAGGTATTTTATAAAATATTTTCCCATACTGAAAATTGATTAAATAGTAAATGGTAGTTTGATTTAATAACACACTGACATTTATTTAATCATTAATAAGATACAATACTATACATAATTCTGGGAACTAAATATTTTTTCAATATGATAAGTAATGTGGTTTGGTAAGTGTTTCCCATTACCACCATGAACCATAAAGCATTGAAGGAGATATTTCAGAATAACTGTAAATTCATTATAATTTTTTGAGGGGCTATCAATATATAAATAGATGCTTACTATTTATTTGCTATAACTGAAAAGTATCTGTAGGTAGATGTGATCAGTAGGCAGAGATTACTTCACCTTATTAGTCAGTGACAAGAAAAAAATTGTTTTTATCACAGTCTGTCTAAATATTTTATTCAACTTGACAAGTTCACTTGTGACTCATATCTATCATATGAACATATTCACACAGGTTCAAATTATTTTAATTTGTAAGCAATGAACACATCTACTAAGACATCTTGTGGAATGAATTTAGGTAGAAAACTGAAAAGTGCATAGTAAAGTAAAATAGTTGGTGTGTTTTTCTCCTAAAGGAGCAAAACAACACCGGTGAACTTCACTTTGAAATCTTGCTTTGTGCTGACAGTTGAACTATAACTATATTTCATAAACCATAGCACTCCCAAGTTACTGAAAATAAATTGATTTTCTGGAAATATGCGACACACAGGTTCTCAATATGGGTCCTGAACAGTCTGTCCCTAAAGTAGTTATTTCCATTTACACCCCTGACCTGCCAGTATCTTTGGTGCTACTGTAGTTTTTCATGTACTTCAAAAGCTACAGATCTGTTTCCGTCCCTCTTAATCTAATATAAACTGCACATGCTTCTATCAGTAAAGACCTTCATTTTTATCCTTCTTCAATTTCATGACACCAATGGTTCTATATTTCACAGCAAAGGGAGCAGAATGAAATTACATATCGCTCAGATTTCAGCAATATCTGGTTTATGTGATTCAGGACCTCCATACAAAGAAGAGGTCATTCTCAATATTTTAGAAAATGGCTCTTTCTGGGGATTCTATATGATAAGCCTGACAATATATTTGATTGGAGGTGGTAAAAATATTCCTATTTGGAAAAAAGTGGAAACAATCAAAAAAATTGGGCCTAAAATGGCAACTGCCAATATAAACATAGGTAGTTAATAAACAAGTTGGCTAAAAGAATAAAATAGTTTGAAGTCTATACAAAAAAAAAAAAATCGAGTAACTGAGGAAGCAGAGTTGTTGGATTATTCTATATATAGCACAGACATAACGAGCGAAGGTAAAAGCAAAATCTAAAAACGAACAAAACTCAAAAACAAATTAACTCCCTGCCCCTCAAAAAAAATCCCCAAAACTAAAAATGAGAAAATACATCATTTTACTTAAGAACAGTGATTTCATCATGCTTAAAGATAAAAATAATAACAATAGATGAATACACATCGACTAGAATTTTTGTTTTTGGTGATGTTGTTCCATTTAAATGTTTCCCCGTGGGCTTAAAAAAAGTAAGAAAAATAGAATAAAGAAAGATGGACAAGACACAAAGGAAAAGGCCAAATGAAAATGCTGCTAAAGAAAAAAAACATACTGACTTAAAGCTTTATTCAACAGAAGATACATTTAATTGGCAGAAGATTTGTACTAAACATGGAATAATCTAAGTGCAGTCTATTTTTTAAGGTATGTGGGAATGGGGTATGGTTAAGAGTTACTTAGGGGTCAAATGTCCAATGCACAAAGATGTTACAGAATTGATTTGGGTCAATGTTGATGTCTAAGTAATTTTAATCCTTGCATTGGATATGTAGAAATAGTTTAGATGTTCCAGTCTGTTGATTTGAGACACTGTAGTATATTAACTATCTTCCACAGAACTGCCAGGAACTAGAGAGAATGTTAAGGTCTCAGCCATACAGATTGTTGTTAGGGCAAAAATCCAGTCCTGTTGTGAAAGCAGAACTCTGAATATGGATTTTGACTAGAAGAGAATTTGCATGTGTTATAATCCATGGGGGCAACCAGGGGTAGATTCCATGGGCATAACTGGGTAATTGACTGGAATGGGTTGTCTGAATAGATGTAAGCTGATTTGAAATGATGGAGAATGAAGTACTGCTGGGAACCTATTGCAGGATCTGAATGAATGCAGTAGCCGATGCCAGAAAGCAGGAATTAAACCTCCTGAAAACCAGGGATGTGTGACCATGTACCAGGAGTGAATCCAGATGCAGAAGCCAAAACAAGATCAACAAGGAACAGCTGTCACTATAGTAAATTCAGGTAGGAAAAATAGAGCCAGAAAACATAATGAAGTCAGATTAAGGAACTCTCGAGGTAGCATTAGGTGGCACCCAAATAATGTTCCATAATATACTCAAGCTAACTTTATATACTTCTATATTTATGCCCTTTCATTCAACATGTTTCTGTTAATTACCTACTTAGAGTTATAGCTTGGGCCAATATATACTACTACTTACAGTAATTTCTGGTAGAGGTAGTCTAATTTAGAGCTCACAGTCACCAGAGTTGGTTCAGAAAATCAATAGGGTTTATTTTGTAGATTAACATCATCAGGTTCCATAAAGAAGAGATTAGGCAATCAAGCAAATTATAGCACACACATACAGAAAATTATTTGGAAATTTATGTGTCAAATTAGTACTTTCTTACCTTGAAATAAATAAGTGAGCAACACTCTTGTTTGCAGACTGTTGGTTTGGTTATAACAGCAGATATACATACTTGTTGTGAGTTAGATATCTGCACAGGTCAAGATAAAAATATGTGAACAAAATATTTTGGAAAATAGACCTTCTTCTCTTAATGGACATGAAACAACTCTCTTTTTGTGTTGCAAATTACCCAGGCAACTGATTTCTCTTTCATTCGTGGATCAAATTATTTTCTCTATACTAGCAGCCAACTAAAATCCTTTCCTGAACAGAATATATTTCATAAAATTGAATGTAATCACATCCAAATGAAGCATCTTATATAGGATGAAATTCTTTAAATTTGAAGTAGGAAAAAAATCTTATAAGTAGTAAATCTTAGATTACTGTAATATGGATTCTGAATTTCAAATGACTGGTTTTCAAACAAGCCACATCACTTACTTGTGTGTGGCCTTTGTCAAGTTATTTAACCTCTCTTTGCTTTAGGTTTTTTCTCTTGATAAAATGGGCATAATAATAGCATCCTTACATGATTTTTGTGAGGACCGTGAGGCAACACATATAAAATACTTAAAAGAGTTACATGCCACATGTGAAGCCAGCAATAAAATATTAGCCAGTAGGAGCAGATAAAGAAGTAGCCACAGTAACAGTAAGGTTGCCAGATTTACCAGATAAAAACAGTGCATGTAATTAAATTTCAGATAAACAAGGGATAATTTTTTATATGATAATCTCAAATATTGACAGTACTCAATAATGGTAGAGACACATGCTTGTAATTATTATACTAAGTCCTCTATCTTATCTCAAACTTGGTAGTGGTAAAGAACACCCAGTCTAAATGTTTCATTTTGCTCATTCTAAAAGAGCCTGGAAAAGAAGCCCATGGAGTGAGTTAATTGGTTTTCATAATGTAAGATATTACATAATTCTTAGGAAAGTAACAGTAATTTTAAGGACAATTAATACACTGAAAGTTGTAACAATTCATCAGAAAATAAATTTTACCATGTTGACTTTTACCAAGTTCTTGAGGTTCGGTTTATTTTGCTTTAAATGACATTATTTATTATTTATTAGGCATAAAATCTACCCATGATGGACTATGTGAGGCTCTGCCACTTCCTTTTAAACCTTTCCTCCTTCAAGATTAAAGAAGTTTTGGGGTCAATTATCCCTGCGCTGCATTTTTATAGGTTTGAACATTACAACTGTGTGCCCACTTCTGCAGGATGGTAGGGAAAGTTTTTCTTGACAGAGTGTTAAAAGTCAGAGCGTATTTAAAACAGCCCAATGGAAGCAATAGCAAATAGTGAGAGATCCTAAGTGAAAGGTATGATTAAGGGCCAGAGACAGGACACCATAATGGGGCCACCTTGTGGCTTTGTTGGTAGAATTTGTTCAATACTAATTCTAGTTACTGCTTACCAGGAATATAAACATTAATATTACTAGGGTGATTATTTTGTAAAATAGGTGCTAATTTGTGTAGACATTCAAAAGGAGTAAGGCTGTTATTCTCTCATCTTGAAAGGACGTTTGATATAGATAAGTATTCCAAGGTAATTAGCCTTATGCCAACATAAGAATTTAAATGGGTGGAAATAAAGTATAGAATTGAGCAAGACAATAGTAGACAAAAATAAAAGTACCTTGTTTCAATTAAAATCTGTTCACAAAATATTTAGAAATAAAATGTGAAGTCAGCTTGTATTAAACTGTTAAAGAAATCTAGATTGTCACTGTAAACTAGAAAATAAAAATTAGAAGCCATGTTCAGAATATTAAATTGCATAAAATAAAATCTATAGAATATTCATCTATTTGTGAGTCAAAATAGTTTTCTGAAGCCAATTTCAGAAATAAAAGTAATTAAAGTAATTAAATTAAAGTACAATTCAATGCTTTAAAATATGAAGGTTGATGTAAAAATTATTTATATGTAACCATCTCATTTCAATATGATTTAGACACAGCCATACAATAAGATTAATTTCCATGTAAATATTTTATTTTAATAAATATGTTCAAAATATAATTTTATATATATGTATGTGTGTTTATGCTGTCTGTTTATATATGCTTTATATATATACAATATGCTGCATATAATCAGTTATATATGTAATAATTGCATTTATATATGTATAATTTATTACCATTAATGTAAGTATAATTTACATATAATAGTTACTGAAAATATAAAATAGTGTGAAGGATAACTAGAATACATTTAAATAGTTCCCTAGATATTACTTTTTCCAAGAAAATGATTCATGCATAGGATGGTGAAATGCATAGTTCACACCATAAATTAAAATAACCATTTTTTCTACTTTGACAGCAAAAGATAAAATCCATTAACAAATTTTGTCTAAGGTATTCTTTTGCACATTTACTTTTTCATATGAATTTTAAAATTGGCTTGCCAAGTTCTTCAAACAATCTTGTTGCTATTTTAATTAGGTTGAATTGAATTTACAAATAAATATTGAGTATTGATACTTACACAGTATTGTGCTCTAAACCAAAGGACATGAGCTCTCTCTCATTTTTCCAAATTTTCTTATATATTCTTTTCTATTTTGGGATATGCAGCTTAATGTCTTTGACATTTCTACAGCACTATTTCAAGGCACTTGATAATTTCATTGCTATTTTTATTAATGTAAATGTTTGCCTAATTTGTTTAAACGGTAATTTTTAGGATATATGTAGGAAAAACATAATTTTTAATTGACATTTGTCTGCCCACCTGAATGAACTCTCTTGCTTTAAATGCTACAATTTACTTCATTTGATTCTCCTGAGTTTTCTTAATAAGGGATTTTATTATCTATACATAGTTTGTTTTTTTTTCACATGACAGTGCACATTAATATTTCATATCTTCCATAATAGAAAAAAAGATGGATCTATTCTATTGGATGATGAAATAGTGTGAATTTCAGTTTTATTTTTAAATATAAAATTTATTTCAATAGACATTCTAAATTATTTTAAGTCAATAGAATTTTCTTCTTAACACATTTCAAATACAAGTGTCCAACTGAATTCTCTAATTCCACTGTGCCTTGAGCAGTGTCAAAAGGGAGTCTAGAGAACTTTATGAATAACTACAATATTTTCAAAAAGATAATTTACGCTACTTTGTATTAAGTTAGTTGAATATCAAATGATAGCAGAAGACACAATGTACCATTAGTCTTTTCAAAAGACGTTTATACAGCTCTGCATTTGTTTTTAATCCAGTATGTTCTCTCAGACAACTAATTGCCATAAAATCATAATCCTCACATTACCTTCCCTTGATAAGGCATCACTGAAATAGATTACTGCTTATCCAAAACAAAACAGGATATTCCTTATGCACATTTAAATTTTTTTTTTACCCAACTCTGTATACATCAAAAGAAACACAGTGGAAATTCTTTTCATCTACAGGATGGAACTCACACCCTGGGACAATTTTGCAAGATAACTGCTCTAGGTGTTAGAACAGGTGAAGTTTGTGAATGGTGTTACACTCTCCTGCATCAGTTATTTTATATAATATCTTTTCAGGATCTAAAGTCATACAGGAAAATTACTCCAAACCACTAGCCTATGAACTCCATTGGTATTGATTTCTTTCTCGGCAAAGGAAAGGGAGTGTGTCTTATACCTTGAATGCTCTGAAAATCATTTCAACAAAAGAAAAAAAAAAAAAAACAACCTTGCAGAACATTTGAAAGGGCATTGTTGGCATAAGGGCTCCTTCTAAGTATATTTTCATTTTCAAAGAAATATTATGGATTTCGTAGATGAATGTTGTCTCTTAGTCAGCTCAGGTGCTATAACAAAACACCATAGACATGTATTTTAAACGACAGACATTTTTATTTCTCACAGCTCTTGAGGTTAAGTCAAGGATCAAGGTGCTAGCAGATTTGGTCCTAGTGAGAGCCCCTTCTCTGGCTTGCATCGCTGGCTGTCTTTTGGCTCCTTTCCTTTTTTTTTTTTTTTTAATATTTTTTTTATTATGTTATGTTAGTCACCATACAGTATATCCTTAGTTTTTGATGTAGTTCCATGATTCATTATTTGCGTATAACACCCAGTGCACCATGCAACATGTGCCCTCCTTAATACCCATCACTGGCCTAACCCCTCTGGTCTCTTCAACTTCTTACAAGGACATTTCCATCATGGTATCCCCATCCTCATGATCTTGTTTAAGCCTAATTACCTCACAAAAGCCACACCTCTAAGCACCATTACATTGAGAGTTAGGGCTTCAACATACGAATTTGGTGTGGGAGAAGCAATTCAATTCAGAGCAAATGCTAAAAGGATTTTTTTAAATTTTTAGAATGTTGAATATCATTAAGATTCTTGACAGGCAATATTTTAGCTACTTTAATATTGATAATTTTGAGGTAAGCAAAAATCATTGCTTGAAATAAATTTTTATTATACAATATTTCTATTAAAAAATCACTTTTCATTGTTGAAGATACAAACAAAGAAAACAAAGCCACCTGAAAATAAATGTTGCAATATCTTGCTTTGTAATTTTTTATACCTTCTCAGAAGATACATTTCTGACTTCTTTATTATTTAATTTTCATGTAGTTTATGGTATTAAATACTTTATAAAATGTTGCCTTTGATGGGTTAATAATAATTCAGAGGTTTCAATGTTTATACAACCAGTGCCTGATGTCTCCCCTAATTATCTAAGTTATTTAGTGAATGAAACTCAATTTAAAGATCTTACTGAAAGTTGACTCAATTTTTCTTATAAAGTAATTCTGAACAATACTGGACAGAGAAGACTTCACTGGGAGATTATTTCTATATTGACTAATTAATGAATTGAAAGTTTGTAGAAAATTTACAACTACATCTTTTACAGTTACAGCATCAATAATGCCCAGAAATTGGAATAGCCCTCTGGCATCAATATCTATGGATGTGTATTGATACATTTCAAACTAAAAGTATATACCATATGGGTAAGAATAGCAATAAAGATATGAATATAACTGTTCATAATTGATATTATCCACCCTCTAATCTGGGGAATTTTGACTGGGATAGCTTATATAATTACCCAAATATCACACAGCTCGTAAGTGTCAAGAATGTAAATCCAAGCCTTAGAAAATAAAATGGGGACTATTAATCTGAGGCTTTCAAACATGGAATTCTAAATTTGGGATTTTATATTTTTTAAAGTTACTATATTTAATTAAATACTCAGAACTTACCCATATTATTACTGCACATTTATTCCTTGACCAACATCTCCTCATTTCTTCTATCCCCCAGTCCCTAAAAACTATTTTACTCTCCGGTTCTGTGAGTTCAATCTTTTTAGATTCTAGATAGAAGTGAGATCATAAATATCTATCTTTCTGTATCTAACTTATTTCACTTATCATAATGTTTTCCAGGTTCACCCATATTTTTTTTTTAAAGATTTTATTTATTTATTCGACAGAGAGAGAGACAGCAGCGAGAGAGGGAACACAAGCAGGGGAGTGGGAGAGGAAGAAGCAGACTCACTGCAGAAGAGCCTGATGTGGGGCTCGATCCCACAACGCCGGGATCACGCCCTGAGCCGAAGGCAGACGCTTAACCGCTGTGCCACCCAGGCGCCCCACCCATATTTTTGCAAATAACAGGATTCTTTTTTTAATAATATCCACTATATATATATATATATACCACATTGGTTTATGCATTCATCCATCAATAGACACTTGGGTTGTTTCCATATTTTGGTTATTGTCAATAATACTGCAATGAACATGGAACTGCAGATATCTCTTAGAGATCCTGATTTCATTTCCTTTGAACATATACAGAGAAGTAGGATTACTGGATCATAGGTAGTTCTGTTTTTAATTTTCTGAAGAACTTCCATTACTACTTTTCATAATGGGTGCACCAATTTACACTCCCAGCAGCAATGTTCAACAGTTCTCTTTCTACACACCCTCATCAACACTTGTTTTGATAATAGCCATCCTAATAGGTATAAGGTAATATTTTATCATGGTTTTGATTATATTGTCTTGATGATAAGTAATGTTAAACACCTTCTCATGCTCTTGTTGGCCATTTATAGGTCTTCTTTGAAGAAATGACTGTTCATATAGTTTCCCAATTTTTAGTTGTGTTATTTGATGTTCTATTGAGTTGGAGTAATCCTTTATATATTTTGGATATTAATTCCTTATCAGATAGATAGTCTGCAAATATTTTTTTTTTCTCATTCTATAGGGTAACTTTTCACTTGGTTGATTATTTCCTTTGCTGTACAGCTTTTTAGTTTGATGTAGTCCTAGTTGTTTATATTTGTTTTTGTTACATGAGTTTTTGGAGTCTTATCCAAAAAATCATTGCCAAGACCAATGTCAAGGGCTTACCTTCTGTTTTTTTCTAGGAGCTTTATGGATTCAAGTCTTTCAGTTAAGTCTGTAATCCATTTTGAGTTAATTTTTGTGTGTGGTGTAAGATAAGGGCATAATTTCATTTTGTTTTTGTATGTGGCTATCCAATTCTCCCAACACAATTTATTGATAAGACTATTCTTTCCTTATTGTGTATTCTTAGAGCCCCATCAAAAATTAGTTGACTATATATACATGGGCTCATTTCTGGGCTGTCTATTGTGTTTGTTGGTCTATGTGTTTGTTTTTAATATCAGCACCATATTGTTTTGACTTTCACAGGTTCTTAAATGTGGAAATTTCTTTTTAAATATGGAGTTTTTAATTTTCATAGGTTCTCTTGCACTATTTATATTTCTTCTCAGGTATGTTCTCCTATATTCTTTCAGCCAGAGAAAAGAGGGCTTACTCATGTTGTTACTTCTCATGCCCATCCTATGCCACACTCGCCTCCCCTGTGTCCACTTGCAGTTGTCTCCCTACTCCATATTAATAGGAATTATTTTGTTGATAATTTATGCTCTCGGGTATCCGTTACAGCACAATGTATTGTTCCCTAGGATTGTCATGGTGTATATAAAGGCTCCAATCTGTATCCATAATCTGTACTATTAACACTTTGGTTTATTTGGTATGCTCCTTTGGTTTCTAGATTCCATCTGGTACATGAAACACACGTGGCCTACATTGGTAGGCCCTGCTGTTTTCTTTTTACCTAGGTTGTCCTTCTGTTATTAGAGAAACTGTAAAAATAAAATATTTTGAAGCACAAAGAAGCCATTGTGGCTAATGCAATTATAAATACTGTGCAAAGAAGTATGAGGAAAATAAAGCCTCTTCTTTAAATTCGGTCAGAGAGATGAAGCCAGGAATAAAAAATAGTAATGTGAAGCGATACAGCAGAAGTACCAAATATAATAGAACAGGGAGGAGATAATATTTATATTTAATCTCGAAATACATCTTTAGACAGTATAGCAAAATAGAATTATTTGAGATCAGGTTTAGCTTCATCTTTGCTTTGTCCATTTTCAAATCCAAGCAGCAAAGGTAGCTTTAGATCTGTTGTTGATTTATATCAGACTATTTTATTCTGTATCTGCTTGATTTTCCACTTTCAGGGATTCTGAATTAATTACATATTCATGTCAGCTGCTGAAGTGATTTGCCTTGTAGGCTACTAACTACATCCTTTAGTGTGACTGATTATTCCATATATACACAAAGTCACGTGTGCTTATTATAGCAGGTTTATTAGGAAACTGAGGCACTCATATTTTAAATAAATCACTCAATTTCACATGGTAAATAAGAAATCCAAATTGCAAACCCAACTGCTCATCTCAAACCCACTATGAACATTGCCTTTCTTACAAAGTTGAAAACATTACGTGGTTTAAGTACATTAAGTGTTTTCAGAATAACCCTTTCTGATATTTTAAATGTAATGCTTTGGTAAAGAATTAGTTTGAAACAGTTGCATGGCATATGTTAGACTTAAAAAGGTTAACAAGATATCATCAGATATAGTTTGCACTGACCTATCATTAGATGTCAACAAACAAACAAACAAACACACACAAAAACACCAGGATCATAACATGACACTCTGGCTCAAAGAAATTCTTGGTAGAAGAGGAGTTAGCAAAAATATAGATGGAATTAATTCACTCAGCAAACATTAATTGAATGAATATAACCTCTGGCAGCTTAAGACATTTTGAATGAAGAAAGCTTAAGATATGCTGTGATTGCAAATTAGTTGATCCTCCATGAAAACAGAACTGGTACCTATTATATTGTGCTATTGGGAATGAAGAAATATTTTAGAAAAGAATCATCTCAACTGCAAGAGTTTGCAAAAGATTAATACCCTAGGGATATTGAAAAATAAGGCCAGTGGAATGATTATTAAGCATACAATCCATGACTGCTGATTTTAGTCCTAATACAGAAAGCTTCTGAAGAATTTTAATGAGGGCTGAAAGAACTACATGTAATAATACATATACCATTTTATTTACCAATGGGAAAATCTGAAAGGAGTAAATGAGAGTGTTCATAAAAGCACTCAGTACTTTTTCCTAACCTTCAAAATAAACTGATTAAAAAGTAAGATCAAACATAAACACTATTTATTTTAAATAATTTGGAACAGAATGCTGATCTATATATTTATTTCAAATAAAATTAAAACTGAGTAAACTATTAAAATAATATAAACATTTTAAACAGAATTATAAAAACTTCTGTATTTTGGGTTGAAAACTTTGAAGGCAAATCCAAATAATACAAATGTAGTATGGCATGAAACCTTAAGTATTTGATTATTATTAAATATACCATAGAATCATATTAAGTATTTTTATTATCCTTTAATTCTTGATGATATATGTATATCCAGCATAAAAGCTAATTATATTAAATATATCCGTTATTCACTAAGCATCTTTTATTATTTATCACAAATATATTTTGACAAAAGTGTATTTTAAGTGTTTTAAACATTGCTGCTTATTTATTTATTTATTTATTTTGAGTATGGTTGACATTACATTCGTTTTAGGTGTAAAACAGTGATTCAGTAAGTTTGTACATTATACTATGCTCACCTCGCATAGCTACCATCTGTTACCATGAAAAACTATTACAATATCATTGACTATATTTCCTATGCTGTACCTTTTATTCCATAACTCTTTAATTTCATAACTAGAAGCCTGTATTCCCCCCTTCACTATTTTGCTCCCCCCCGCCCCCCCCGAGTGAGTTAATTCCATATATATTTTTGTTAACTCTTCTTTTACTAAGAGTTCTCTAAACAAGCCATCAGTTTGTTCTCTGTATTTATAGGTCTGATTCTGCTTTTTGTTTATTTGTTTATTCATCTGTTTGCTCTGTAGATCCCACATGTAATTGAACTTATATGGTATTTGTCTTTCTCTGTTTGACTTATTTCACTTAGCATAATACCCTCTAGGTCCATCCAAGTCGTCACAAAAGGCAAGATCTCATTTTTTTAAAGATTGCTGTTTATTTTTGCGAAATGTTCCATTATCATCAATTTATATGCTAACCAAAACATATAAAATCCAAAAAAATTATCTTAAAATGTAAGATTAAATTATAAAAATGTATCTAGTACTAAAGATACTATTTTACTTAGAGGTATGTGGATCTTCAGAATTTCTTATGTTACATAAGCCTAAACACATCTTAATTCTTAATTCTTTATTTTCACAGGTATGTATATCTATTACATAATCTAACTCTAAGTTAGTGATTTACCTTTTAAACATAGGTACACCTTTCTCTTTTAATACATTTCTTTATAGCAGGTGCTGACAACCCCCAACCATATTTCCTTATTTGCAGTGCTTCAGTGCATGCTATACTAACTTATGACTCCAAACATCTGTTCTCTTTTCTTGAAGCTTCCTCTGGTTTCAGTACCCTGTTTACACCCAAAGTTAGACTAGAGTACCAGAGAAATGCCTTGCCCAGAGAGTAGCCTTCAAGGGATGACTGATGATAATAGTTGCATAAATAACCCAGTATCTGTACCTTGAGACAGGGAGTAACTCTGAGATGTACATTCTAAAATAACTTCCAGCATTTTCCCAACAAGGTTAAACTTCAATACTCACAATGGTAGCTGTATCCAAAATAACCCCTTTATTAAGCCATTACTTTCCTGTTTCTTTTCTCTCTACTTCTCCCAACACATCATTTCTTTCATGTTCCAAACAAATTTCACACATACTTTTGTCTCAAGTTTTACTTTTGGGGAAGGGTAATCCAAACTTAGACACATCCTCTGCCTATATTCTGACTTATAATAATACCACTCTCTGTAACGTTATTTTTATCTGAGATGAAGTCTGCATCTTTCAAAGGAATTTCAGTTGTGTGTTTCTGGGGATAATTATTCCTGAGCCTAAATCTCAAAATACACAGGAATGTCACATTAACAAGATAGATAAATATCTTGAGTATTTGAATCCTACCACTTATTACGAATCTTAAATTCAATTTATCATCTTATTGTCAGTGAAATAAATCTATTATGCTTTCCTCTAAGTACTTTATATTTAGGATCTATATTTATCAAGCACAGTTATTTCAAATAACTGCAAACCACCATAGACTTTCATACATGGCATTTAGGACTTGTAGTAGATTAAAAATAAGCACTCATTTTTAAAAAGATTTTATTTATTTATTTGAAAGAGAGAGAGGAGGGAGGAACAGAGGAAGAGGGACAAGCAGACTCGGACTCAGTGCTAAGCATGGAGCCTCATGGGGGGTGGGGGGCTCAATCCCACAACCCGAGAACATGAACTGAGCAGAAATCAAGATTGAGGCGCCCAAATGACCGAGTCACCAAGCATCCCAATTGGCACTCATTTTTTGATACTCTTTCTCTAGAGGTAAGGTCAATGTCATCTCCCCTTGAATTTGATAAAGTTCTAGAACTGCTTTGAGTAATAGAATACACAAAAGTGACACAGCTAGTTAGCAGACCCAGTTTTCTCTTGTAACCTACACCACCTGCTGTGAGTAAGTATAAGTGGCCTATCATAAACCCACATGGAGAAGAATCTTGCCTTTGGATTACTAGGATAGTCAATACAGCAATCAGTTACCAGTCATGTACAATAATAAGCTTGAAAGTCAATCCTATGGTCCCCAGTGGAGCTGCCCTGCTGACTATGCATACAACAGATATAAGATACCCAGCTGAGTGGAACTGATGGCCTACAAAACCATGAGTAAAATAAAATATCTGTTTAAAGCCACTAAGTTACAAAGCAGTTTTTGTTTTTTTTTTTCAAGTAGGCTCCACACCCAGTGTGGAGCTTGAACCCACAACCCTGAGATCAAGACTTGAGCTGAGATCAAGATTTGAATGCTTAAATGACTAAGTCATTCAGGTGCCCCATAAAGCAGTTTTTGATTGAACAATGGATAACTGTTAATATAGAATCCATGCCTGGATGGGAATGCTATATTTACAAATCTTCTTTTAAAACCAAAAAAAAAAAAAAAAAAAAAAAAAAAAAAATTAAAAAAATTCCAAAAAAATTTNACTAAATAGATAATAACAACCTTAGAAAATCTATCTCAAAATGGTAATTTGCTCTAAGCCACACAGAATAAAATGTATAACATTTTATCTAAAATCTCTCTGACCACAAATACTGGATACTTTATTTTTCATATTACTTCTTTATGTTTGCATATGCTGCTCATTAAAAAAACAATCATTCTCATATTACTTACCATGGGTATGCTGTCTGTACATTCTTTTTATTTTTTCCTTCAGACAGGAATTTTACTCTCAGAACAGTTTTTCATATGCACTTTCCCCAGTAGCTAGACCAGATGCCTAAAGTAATTACAGCTGAGACTACAATACATATTATATATGAATATATTACGCATGTGTGCATGCGTGTGTGTATGTGTGTACAAACACATACACATTTTTTAAATCACTTCAGGGTCTGTCCTGTCCTTATGCTAGCATTAAGGGCACGTGCTTTATTTAAGTAGCTTATGATAAAGACCCACAACTTCAATATGGCCTCAGATGGTCTCCTTGCCACTACTTTATCACAGTTTATATGCTTGTTTTTCCCTTTGTCTCACATATTTTGTATTCCTTTGCATTTCTTAAATGGTTGTTCCTTTGCCTGAAGTATTTTTCTCTTCTCTCTTTAAAAACCCATTACTGGGGTGCCTGGGTGGCGCAGTCGTTGGGCATCTGCCTTCGGCTCAGGGCGTGATACCAGCGTTCTGGGATGAAGCCCCATGTCAGGCTCCTCTGCTGGGAGGCTGTTCCTTCCTCTCCCACTCCCCCTGCTTGTGTTCCCTCTCTCGCTGGCTGTCTCTCTCTCTGTCGAATGAATAAATAAAATCTTTAAAAAAAAAATAAATAAAAATAAAAACCCATTACTTATATTGTCTTACTAAATGTCATTCTTACAGGTAGTCTCTCCTGATCTCCCCTATTAGAATAGGTCCTTGCATTAGAGTCTCTGACAATGCTTTCCCTTCTTGGTTGTAGAGAAATCTAGCCTGTCTGGTGTCCCACTGGATTCTGATCACCTACCTCAGTTAAATGCAAGCAGTAGAGACTCAATGTCAAATAGAAATTCAATATGGTTGATCCCAAGAAAAATTTATATCAATAATGGGCTTTTCCATTGATGAATTTCCTATATTTCAAAATTGAAGAGTTTCTGAAATTCACAGGAAAAAATTTGTACTGATTTTCAAATCAATAAGGTGATAACTATTACTGGTTAGGGAATAAAGTGCCTGGTACGTAGCAAGCACTAAAATTTTCTGAATTTGCAAAGGAATTCACTCCATGTCTCTTTTCTACTGGACATTATAATTTCATGATAAAAATCAATATTTATTCCTCAAGTACAAATTCAGACAGTTCAATTTTATATTCGTGAACAATGTTTCTGTAGGCCCACCAGCTAAAAGTTTGAAATTGGTTTATATTGATAAACTTCATAGTTCTTAATTTCACAGAAACTTGTCCTCATTTAGTATTGCAAAATCATCCTTTCCACTAAAACACACCAACACCCACACCAGTAAACACACACAAACACCAAATTATTATGGAATATCTCTAGAAGGTCCCATGTGTGTATTTAATTTGTTTATTATTTTGTGACATCCCCATGTTAGTATTCTGCTGCTCTCAAAACAACTCGAATTACTTGCACAATTGCCAATCTTTAGAATCCTGAGGCCAGTTTGGGGTTCCAACTCTACAAAGTTCTAAATCTGCTGTTAATGATATTTGTTAAAACATCAAAGGTCCTGGGATCAAGCCCCACATAAGACTGTGCTCAGTGGGTAGCCTGCTTCTCCCTCTGCCTGCTGCTACCCTTGCTTGTGCTCTCTGTCTCTCTCTGTCGAATAAAAAAAAATCAAGGCATTGCTGGAATTCTCATTTGCTGCACCCTGCAAATATGTGAAAAATGACTTTCTCCTCGTTTAGTTTATAATATGTTACCTGGGCCAGAGCTGTTTTTGTTTTCCAATGTATCATATTTGTTAGGATAGTTCCATCAATTTATCCCAAAGGCTCATACACTAGTCCATTGGATTGGTCCAGAAGATCAATACAGAACTCTAGCTATTATCATAATTCCTTTTCCTGGAATTCCAACGTACACATTCATTTAATAAATTATTTCTTTGTTTTCCTCTTTACTGGATATTTAAATTTTAATGTAAAAATAATATATTCAATTCCTATAAGTGGAACATTAGAAAAAAGTATAAATCTAATTTTCAATCTTATGTAATAATTGATACAACTTCTATTATAAATATATACTAATTATAGATAGATATCACTATACCACTTCAGCAGTGTGTGCTAAGTTGTAGGATCAACCCTGAAAAAATGAATACATACAATAATATGACACACTATAATTTAATAATAAATTTTAGTGCACTATTCAGTGACACCATTAGTTAAAAGATTGTTACTAGATTATAATTTCAACAGACACTTTACAGTATAATTTAATATTTTATGAATAATAAATACAATTTATCAAACTGGTACAAACTTTTACACTATTAAAGGCTTAGAATCAAGTACATACCTATTATAAAAATATGGTGGAGTTTTCTTTAGCTCAATCTTTAAAGCATATTTTACTATGGAATATTATATCTGTCAATACTAAGAGCTACCTAATATTTCAGTTTCCAAATATAATTGGTAAATACAATGAATATTAAATCCATAATGTTTATTCAAGAAGAAGAAATTATTATCCAAATTCATGGATTTTGTTGTGTACTATTTCTAAACACTAATGCTGGTTAGTAATTGCCTGTCCCGAGTAACAAAAAACAAACAAGAAAGGAGAAATTAATGATTTCCTATCTTAAATAAAGCTTAGGCCCCACCAACACGTTGTCAAGTGATTTACAGAATTTTAAGCTATATATCTGGATGCTGTCTCTATGGTCAGCTAAACTAAATCCCTCACTCTATACATGAAGACAGCAGCCTAGAAAAGAAAGGCACGTGGTGTCATGCAGAAGAGATCTTACTTTCTAGCTGTGTTTTATTAACTGATTTGTCTCAGTAAAAATATCTAGTAAGTGTAGACCCAGACTCATTCCTCTGTCTTCTAACTCAAAGTTTATAGTTCTTTGCATTCTACTGGGTTATATCCTAAACATATTATATGAAATCATAGCATGACCAGTTAATTTGAAGGCACTTATCTCTCTCTCTCTCTCTCCCTCACACACACACACACACACACACACACACACACACACAAAGAAAGAATAGTAACTTAATGAGAGAAATTTCTGCACCATAGGCTCATACAGAGAGAGAGAGACACATAGAGGCAGAGAGAGATACCGCTGCCTAGATGATATTCCTTATCTAGTAAAATGATGGAAAAGCAAAAAACAAAAACAAAAACACTGTGTGTTAAATAGTGAGCTCTATGTAACAGCACTAGTTAGTTTAGATTTATATATAAAACACTGCTATGGGAGTAAATAAAAGTCTTCGCTATTAGAATAAATTTTTCCTTAATTATTAGATTCTAGTTTTGAAAATTTATAGCTTTATTTAACATGTTTGGCAATAGAATAGCATCCTTTAAATTTTTGCTTTGTTTTTAATGTTGTCAACAGTCTGTGATGGAGCTAAAATTTACCAACACTGAATTAACCATAATATAAAGATTTTAAGCAGTTAAAACTTGCAGGACACATTAAGAAACTCAATGCTTACAAAGAAGGGGACCAAGGTAGGAAATCAGAATAGGACTCCAGTGCTTTGCATTGTTGCCATCCAACAACGTCCCTAGTGTTTCCTTTCACTCATTAATACTCAGACCTAGCTCAGTGACTCAGAGTGCCTAGACTAGAGCATTGTCTTAAATGTGGTAGTCACCCAGATATTGTTAAGTGAAACAACAATTACAAATCATATTCTCTGGATGCTGATACAAGTATGCAAATATATCAGTGACAATCCCAGTAACTTCATTTTCTTTGAAGAACATTGTACAAGCAGTGGGGACATGCAATTTGATCAGAGTATATAAAATGAGTTGAATCCCATTTTTGATGTTTGACTGCTGACTGCCTCATCTTTCCAACTTCCCCTTACCCTCATATCTGGGTAAGTTGATAAAAAAGCCTAGGTGTTTCCTGCATTGACACAAGATGTAGTTTCAAACCACACATGTTTTCAAACCACCCTACCTTAGCATAGGGACCCTCAGTCCTGCCACACCCCCTAAATACTACAAAAACCTTTAACCAGTCTCCCATCCTTGCACTCTTAAGTTATTTTAGGACAACTTTGAAGATCTGCTCTGTTATCCACAGGAGTCTCAGTATGTGAGTAATAAAACTTCCTATGTTCTCTGTTTGTGTGTGGTATCATAAAGCTTGATATCTGAACTGAATATTGGGTGGGGGGTCTATTCTCCTCTATAGCTTGGTCACAGCAGTGCATAAACCAGAAGATAAGTCTATAACCTGCTGCTTCTTCATGTGGACGTTGAACTTGCTCTAGTGCCTGGCTCTCCTTAGGAATATTTGCTCAATTATGCTTTAAATTCCCATCAAAAGCCAAGTATCTTCTCTAGAAATTCCTTTCTTTGCTTATGTTAGACACAGTATGTATCTTTTATTTATATCCAATACCTCAATTGATTTATGTGCAATTTGTTGTTTATTCTTTGCATGGTTTCTTTATTTTTTAATTATATTTTTAGATTTTTATTTATTTATTTAGAGAGAGAGAGCACATGCACACATGACGGGGAGGGCAGAGGGAGAGGGAGAGAGAGAATCCCAAGCAAACTGCAACCTGAATGCAGAGCCAGACGTGGGCCTTGATCTCAAGACTGTGAGATCATGACCTGAGCAGATCATAAGTCAGATGCTTAACTGACTAAGCCACCCAGGCACACCACGGTTTCTTTATTTTAAAAGGTTTATTTATTATTCTGTAATGAGAAAGAAAACATACATATATGCTAATATACATATTTTTAATTTATTACTACATAATTGTGGTGGTTAATTTTGCTTGTCAACTTGACTAAGCCACATGTCCAGATATTTGGTGAAATATTATTCTGAGTGTGTCTATGAGGATGTTTTGGATGAGATTAGCTTTTGAAACAGACTGAGTAAAACAGATTGACCTCCTTAATGTGGGTGGGCCCCATCCATCAACTGAAGGCAGAAACAATACAAAAAGGCTGACCCTTCCATAAGTAAAAGGGAGCTCCATTTGCCTCAGGGCCTTGAGCTGGGACTTCCATTTTGTTTCCTGCTTTTGAATTCCAACTGAAATACTGGCTCTTCTTGGGTTTTGTATCTGTTGACCTTCAAATGGAATTTACACCATCAGCTCTCCTACATCTCCAGCTTGCCAACTACAGATCTCACAACTTGTCAGTCTCCACAACGTGTGAACATATATATGTATATATACATGTTTTTCAACATTTTTCTCTGGAAAATTCTTCCACTTTATTTTTCAGATTTATTATTGTTAGTAAATTTTTTTATTTCCCTTTAAATATTAGGGAATTAAAAATTGATGAAAAGAGTAATGAATGCTATAGACCTGGCTACTGAGATAAAGTTATTTAAAGGCCAAAATCAAGAGCACTGAAATCTAGGAGATTCAAGTTGAGAAGTCTTATATTCATTCCATACCTTTAAATATGGAATGAATGTGTGTGTGTGTGTGTGTGTGTGTGTGTATTTGAATTTAAGTGAGATTTCAGAGAAGTGTGTATCATACTTTTGAGAGCCTAGCTGCTCAAAAGTCCATTGAATATTAGTATATTAACAACAGGTATCTACTTCAGAGGAATGAAGTCACTAGGGTTAGGTGTCCTCCAAGTGTAATACTCCAAGGATTGCATATATAAAATCTATTGCACACTGCCTTACTGGTTTGTTATGCTATTTACTAACGAGGGATGCTATGTGATGTTCTATACAAAAATTAAAGCCCAATAATAAGCTAGATTGGAAATTGCTGATAAGCATAGTTGTTCTCATTGAAATATATGCATTTTAAATACTTTTTTCTTTTGTTCTACTCTTTATATTCTCCTAAGTCATGTGCTGCCACCATGTTACCACGCTTATTCAGATGTTAATAACTGACTTCAGTTTTAGGAATTATTCTTAAATTTATTTTAATACTGTGCCTATAATGACACAACCACAGAAAATATCTTTTCAAGTTTTTGAATATTTGGCATATCTTATCAATCAGCCTCAACCATTTGCATTTCTTAGGATTAGACCTTCTTTCTCCATAGGAGCATAGTGCTAGATTCTTTATTTGGAATTATCAGAGTAATTACTGTGTATTATACTTATACCAATATTCATGAACTCTCTCATGAATTAAAATATATTTCTTATGCTTACTTACTTGTAACATAAGCTAGTGTTTAGTTTTGCAATCATAAAAAGAGAAAAAAATAAATGCATTTTATATGCATTAGGGATAACCACCTTTTAAGATACACAAAGAGTAGATGCACATGATTTATCCCATGGTAAAGAGAGAGATCAACTGAGAATACAATCATGAGATAAAATAATAATTTATGTCCTTTGTCAAAACATCATTTTATCTTCATTTTTCCTCCAAAATTTGCTATCCAGACTCTACACAGCTATGTAACTAACAACATACAACATTAGTAACGTGAATATCAGTATGCAACACAACAATCAAACCTAGCTCATTAATTGCAAGGTATTAATGTCATCAGAAGTGCCTTTCCTGACTTACCAGCATAAGTTTCAAGAGCCAGCATGTGGTTTCCCTTGCCTCTGCAATATTGAAAGCATATGTCAAGATGGAGTCTTCATCAGTGACAAAACGTGGTAGCAGAGTGCCTTTGCTGACCCACAATAAATATGTGGTTGCTGAGATATTCAGGTAGTTTGTTACAGCAACAGAGTCTATCCAATTCTGTGTTATGCACTTCTCTAGATACTTTACACTAATTCTTAAAATAACATTGTGAGGTAGGATCTATAAATATAAAAATGAAGAAAACCACCTTTTTGCTTTGAAGGAGGTTAAACATAGGGTAAAGAAAACACATTTGTAGAATTGATTTACCCTGCAATACAATAAACAATATAATAGAGCTATGTCAAGAGACCAGAGTTCAGAAAACTGAATGAAAGAATAGAATAGAATTCCTTCACAAAGTAGCAATATTTGAATTGGAACAATGAAGATGAGCAGAATTTTTTCAGATGAAGGAGGGTGGAAGAAAATTCTTGGCAATAACATAAGTCCAATACCATCAACAAATAGGGTGTGTTTAGGTGACGATATGCATATTGAAGAAAAAGCATATGGGGTCATGGTGATATATGAGATTGGATTTGTCTTACAGAATTTACACTGTATAATCAAACAGTACAGATTAATCCAATAATTATTATGCATCAGGGTATATTATTAGAGTTACAGGGATGAAAGAGAAGGTAAGAAGGCCAGCTGATTCTATATAGATATTGAGGTTTAACATTATTAGATACAAAAGATGGTGAAGTTACCAGTATAAGAGAAGTAATCAATCATTAGACTTACAGGATACTTTATTAGCTTAATAGTTTTCTCTGTTGAATGTTTCCTTTTTCCCTAAATTTCTCTTTAATCATATTCCCTACTAACCTCTTTAAAATCCAAAATTCAGAATAAATATTAAAATTAAGAGAAGGTTATTTTCTTTAATATTCATTTTTATTCATTTCTAGACACTCCCACTCCCTATAGGTACTTTTTTTATGATACAAAATTTAATCATGAACCTCTTTCAAAGAGCCTTCTTATTCACAAACTTTTCCATCTGAATAAATGTTACATAAAAAAGCCAGATTCATTAAACTAAAACATTGCTCTTTTTAAATGGTTTCTCTGCCTGAAATATTAAAATAAATTGGTTAATTACTGACTTAAGACTAGATCATTTTATTTGTGGCCAAATTTCTATGTAAATTTGCTCAACCCACTATTTCTTTTTAAGTCATTTAGATTTAGTCAAATTATTATTTGTTTTTCCTTTTATAGTTCCATGATTTTCCCAATTTGTTCCCAATATGTTATATTATCTGTATCACCAGTATTAGTTGCCACATTCTCTAATTCTTACAATCCTCAAAAACCAACTAATTATCCTCTGTAGTATCCTTATGAAGAAATCATTTCCTCTTTCTTTCTTTTCTTTTATTTCCTCCTTCCTTCCTCCCCCTCCCTCCCTTCCTCCTTCCCTTTCTTTCTTTCCCTTTTTTTCTCTCTTTCCCTTTCTTTCTTTCCTTCCCTTTCTTTCTTTCTTTCTTTCTTTCTTTCTTTCTTTCTTTCTTTCTTTCTTTTTCCTTTCTTTTTCTTTCTTTTAGAAATAGTTTCTTAAGGAGCTTTCCATAACTGGTATCGGTATTTATCATTAGGGAGTGGAACAGATGGTCTTAATCTGCTTGCTTTTCATCCCTAGGTTCCCCAAGTATTGACAACTTAAGAAAATGGCCTAAAACTTAAATTAACTACCTCTTCCTAAAATAACTATAATGTATTTTGCCATTTTATATGTGGTTCATGTCTGAGTTAACTTTTTTCCCCTGTATATTAGTCCCGGACATAATGTAGAGAATATCAGAAGATACTGAACTTAAAGCCTTAAGAGGTAATTGGATGGAATGTTTGGGTTTACACCCTTGGGGGGAGACACTTATGGTGACTCACTGAGTAGTGTCTCAATATACATGAAAGTTTAAATCAATTTAAATGACAATCATTTCAAACATTCTCCAGAAATCTTTTGTTGTTGTTGTTGCTCTTGTTCATTTAAACAGACATATTCTGTTAAATTTTCACTTTCTACTCAATGCAATACTTGCATAAATTGTTTTATACTAGAAATGTACATTTTTCAACTCAGAGAAAAAGCTCAGCTTCAAAACTTAATGTTCAAATACTTAGCTACAGAGAAATGCTTAAGAAATTCTCTAAGAGTAACTATTTAAAGCCCTTTCTGTAAATATAATTCAATTAAACTAAATATTCAGATTAAAATATTGTAGAACACACTTTACAAAAAAAAAAAAAAAGTTGCAGTTATCTCTCCCTCTGGGTCCATACTCAGATGATGAGTCCCATGTTCCAAACTCTTTTCTCAAGTCATTCCAGCCTGAGCTGGCAGACCCCCAGAGCAGAGCACCCTGCTGATCTCAGTGGCATGAGAGAGCTGACATGGGACTGGAAGAGCTACCCCACTGTGTGGTGTCCAATTTTCTGATCCACATAATTTGAGCTAAATAATGTTGTTTTAAGCCACTTCATTTGGGCTAGATTGTTACAAGGAAATAAGTAACTGATAAATATTAAACACAGACCTAAATACTTAAAGGGCTTTGTCCATAGAGGAACTAAACTTAAATCACTGAAAATGAAGGAGTGCTGTTTATAAAATCATTTCTATTTCAACAAAAGCTATCCCCAGAGGAAAATATACCATAAATTATTTAGTTTTATTGTAAGTAATAGTAAAGCTGCATATTTGCCTCAAGAATTATTGTGAAGTATCATTGAATATAAGAGTTGATTTACATGAAAGTTGAAGGTGCCAGATAAAGAAACAATGTTATAATTGAGAAAACTAACAAAA
This sequence comes from Ailuropoda melanoleuca, assembly GCF_002007445.2. Lineage (NCBI taxonomy): Eukaryota > Metazoa > Chordata > Mammalia > Carnivora > Ursidae > Ailuropoda > Ailuropoda melanoleuca. Next base: position 127,588,468 of record NC_048220.1, on the reverse strand, counting down.
TTAATAAAATATCAGGTTCATTGAGGAATAATGAAGACAAAGAGGGAAACCAAACTTACACAGAATTTGAAAAGAGGCAAGGGATAAAATCAGGCATGAAGAACAATCTCTGAAGTGTAAGGTATGGATTAAATAAATGGATTAAATATAAAAAAATGAAAATATAAACTTTTCTAAAAATAATTCAGTTAAGGAACAAAATTTAATTTTTATTCAAATTGGATCAGAAAGATTTTACAGCCAGCAAACCATTACACAGATGCATGCACACACACAATTTTTAAATGCATACATCAGCAAGAGAGAAAAAGATCCAGAAAATAGGGTGTGATACACAAAATAAATGAAAAATAAAGCAACAGTTGCACAGGGAGGAAAAAACAACTAGAAAAAATGAGTTGCTTGAGAGGCATTTTTGCTCAAATACAGTACTTCTCAAAGATTAACACAATTCCAGAGTGTGAAGGAATGGCTACAGCTGTTTTTGGCATAATGATAAGAGAGTCAAATTATTTAGAAGACATGACAATCTTCAATGTGCTTGGACCTAATAATAAAACTCCAAAATTTGCAAAAAAACAAACAAAAAACAAACAAACAAACAAACAAAAAAAAAGAGAAATAGACAAATCCACAATTATAGCTGAGGTGGAAATTAAAATATTTCTTTTTTCATAATTAAAAGAACTAAAAAAGAAAGAGAAAGAATACAGAAGACTAAAATAATAATATAATAATAATAATAATTTAAAAATCTCTATAGCTTGCCCTTGGTGGCATTTGTAAAAAATCTATACCCAGAGACTACGGAGATAGTATTTATTTTCAAATGTACATACAAAGTTGAATAAACAACAAAATACACAAAAAGAACCAGAAATAGCATCCTATAAATTTAAAATGGTGAAATTATACAAAGAATTTTCTCTGACCAAAGCATAATAAAATTCAGTCTCAATAACAAAAGGGAAATCCTGGAAAATCCAACTATTCAAAAATTGAACAACATTCTTCTAAACAACCACTACCAAAAGTGTTCCATTAGGCTTTTCACTTAACACAAGAAGCAAGATTCCATCCCCACAATTAGGCAATCTCTCCATATCCAAATGTGGACAGACAAATCTACATGTGTGAAACAGCAACCAAAAGAGGAACATTATAGGAAACAAAAATATCTAAGGAGTCACACAAGTTGGTATCTGATAATGATTAAGAAATTTCTCTCAGAAACAGACTGGTCAAGCCAAGCAAAAAATTAACTAATGATAGGGGCGCCTGGGTGGCATAGCAGTTGAGCGTCTGCCTTCGGCTCAGGGCGTGATCCGGCGTTATGGGATCGAGCCCCACATCAGGCTCCTCTGCTGTGAGCCTGCTTCTTCCTCTCCCACTCCCCCTGCTTGTGTTCCCTCTCTCGCTGGCTGTCTCTATCTCTGTCAAATAAATAAATAAAAATCTTTTAAAAAATTAACTAATGATAGAAAAGATCTGAATAAGTTGCATCTATATAGAGAATCCTACACTTACAATTTATAAAATATAAACCCTTTCCTACATATTAAGAATGAGTACAAAGATTATATTTCACTAAGAAAGCCATGTTCTACCATATATTAAAAAAGAAACGCTTTATTCCAAACTAAAAATTATTTTCCCAGACACTGGAAAAAAAGAGGAACATTTCAAAATTCACCTTGTGAAGTAGGTATAATTTTGATACCAAAAAGATACAAGCTAAGAAATTTATAGACTAATCTCACATAAAGTATAAATGGAAATTTACTAGGCAAAATAGTAGCTAAACATATCTAGTATTGTATATGGAAAAGTTCATCATATCTGATTTTACTCCAATGATGTAAGTTTTTTCTGCAATTTGAGTAATTATAAGTCAAATTTACCATATCAGCTGATTAATAGAAATAAAAAGAGCCATCATTATAATGGAAGGATAAAAAATTGATAAATTTCAAGACCTGTTTATTACACATATGTTCAGCAAATTGGAAATAGAGAAAAACACTTTGCTCTTATAAAGGAAAATTTCCAAAAACCTATAACAAACTTTATTTAAAGAACAGTTTGTAATATTCCATTTAAAATCAGATATGAGATATTATTTTTTAAAAAGATTTTATTTATTTATTTGACAGAGACAGAGACAGCCAGCGAGAGAGGGAACACAAGCAGGGGGAGTGGGAGAGGAAGAAGCAGGCTCATAGCGGAGGAGCCTGATGTGGGGCTCGATCCCATAACGCTGGGAACACGCCCTGAGCCGAAGGCAGACACTTAACGACTGCACCACCCAGGCGCCCCCAGATATGAGATTTTATAATATTTCCATCTGGCAGTGTATCTGAGAGCAAGGTCTACACAGACGAGAAAATGAAATAAAATGCATAGAAACAAGAGAGGAAAAACCAAAGCTATTGCTGTTCATAAATGATATGTTTTTCTTGAAAGGAAGCCCAGGATATAAATAATGAGAACAGGTAAATAAGAGTAACAATATTGCTTGATACAAGTTATTTATTGTTCATTTACTTACTTCTTATTTTCTTACTATATACAAGATGTAATATAAGATATTTAGGAACTAAACTAAATTTATTTAATTTAAGGTAAAAATAAAACATATATTTTAATATATTAAAGGCAAACTGAATAATGGAAAAAGAAAAAGATAGTGAATGCATGTGTAGAGAACAAAAATAGACCTACATAAATTGAAAAACAAATTGAAAAATGGCAGTGGTGGCATTGCAGGTAAGTGGGGTAAGACGGACTGACGGGTCACTAACTGGTGTTGGGGCATAAAACTCGCGAAATGAGAAAAAAATGGACTCTAATTCACATCATTAGCAGTCATTGGTTCTAAGTAAATTATAATAATAAAAATAAAATATAATTATGGAATAATGGTAATTATTTTACAGTGAATATTATACAATTGGTATATAATATGTAGCATAGTATGTTAAATATATGTTTATAATTAGAATGGTAATTATTGATACTACATCCCAGTTATATAACAGTAAAATAATAATAATAGATATTCTTATCACTAAAGTTCACTGAATGCCTAACTGTGACAACCAGTGCTCTAAGGACTTTAATCCTCCAGAAAAATGTGAATCTGGTATTTAAGAATCCCTGCTTAATATATTGGAAGCTGTAACATAGAGAGGATAAGCAACTCATCAAAAATTACAAAGCTAGTTAATTTGGCAAGAAATTTTTCATCATCTGATATGACCTTGTGCTGGTTATTTCAAAAGTAGAAATATACCTCAAATAAACTGCTACATGGATATGCTATAACATAGTCAAGCCTACTTTGATGGCAATGGTTTTAAAAGCAAAACTATCCAAAAAATTTAAATACCGCTACACATGCGCGCGCGCACACACACACACACCAGCTAAGTGAATTGAGTAATATTTACACAATAGAATACTTTACAGCATTGAGATTAAATTACTTTCAATTGAAAGGATCCACATTGATGAATCTCCTAAATATAATACAGAATCAAGAAAAGTTACAAAGGAATATATTGAAAATGTGGCAACTTTATGAAGTTTAAAGACATACAAAATCAAATAATATACTTTCTTTTACATAGAAAGTAAAGCATAACAAAAAAGCAAAGATCAATTGATCTATCTATCTATCTACCTACCTACCTATCATCTATCTACCTAAAACAGAGCTTGGAATTATCAACCTCCAAGAATATTTTTTAAGGAGATGAATTCATTAAGAAATGGTATGAATGGATCCTGAAGTATTTTTAGGAGTGTTAGTTGAATGTCATCCTTTTTGAAACTGTCAAATAATCATTCCTTAGAAAAAGAAAGATTGAAAAGTTTGCAGTATTTGTAAGCGTTTTATACTTAAGTCTTAAAAAAAATATTACAAATTTTACAGCTATAAAGGCTGCAGTAATCATTAGAAGTTCAGTTTTTTATGATAAGTTATATAATGAAATATGTCTCTTGTGGTTATTTCACATATAGAAATACTAGTTATCATAGGAAAATTAGCATATCTCTGTAAAAAAGAATGATATAGAATGCAATTTTTTAATGAGGGAAATATAACTGTTAGACAGAAATTATCACTGATATAATCCTTTTAATACCTCTAATCCAATTTCTGTCATCCTAAGGCAATCAGAAACATACTCTCTAAACAATTTACTCTACCCCTGGGAAATGAACCTAAAACAGCACAAAACAAAAACAGGGTAAGCACTAGAGACCTAAATGCAGATATTTTAACAGAGCTGCATTTTTCCTTATTTGCTAACCAGTGAATTAAGAACTGTGCTGTTGGCAAATATATCTCAGAGCCCCTGACCCCCATTTCAAACAGAGCAAATCTACTTTTTTTTTATTAGATTGTTTGATATTGGGCTTTTAAGTAAGTTTTTTTTTTTTTTTAACAAATGGGCCCATGAATAAACACACACACAAAACACCAATCTGAAAATCAATCCTGCTCTGAAAGATTGTCTACCTATAGTAACCATATACCATATAGAAATATTACTACATATAGAAATAGGTATATTATACTATTTAAGTTAGAAAACATTCTAAGACACATAATCAACTAAATAAAAATAATAGTAGGCCAGATTAATCACTTAAAATGTGCTTATGCATTCCTCAACTGACTTTAATTTACGGACATTGCTTAATGCCATTCTGAGGACATATTCAAAATTACCATAAAGTATTTAATGTACATCTAAGGGGGAGTATTTACCACCTTACAATGTAAAGTCCTGCAATATCCCTTATAAATTGAAGGCATTAGATTCTTATCTGTTCGATGTATAAAAGTATGTACAATCATATTGCTTTTCCTTACACAGAAAATTAGAAATAAAATTTTATGGCATGTACTGTACTAAGAAACTAGTGTAAATATCTGTCCTAAAATAGGAAAAGTGAGATCAAGGGCAGAACTTAAATAAGGTAAAAGTTTGATTTTTTAATGAAAATGAAATATAAGGAAATGTATAGAATCTTTTCATTCTAAAAATATGTTAAAAGATTCTAATTCCTTCTTCATTTATCCTTTATTTATTTTAACCATTATAAAAACTTACTATCTTCCTATTATATCTGAAGCTGTATTACATGCTAAAGATCTCTTAAATAAAGGCAGTGTTACATCCACAAAGTTTCACATTCTAATGAGAAACAAATGTATTATACAATATAGTATAGTGTACAGATTTAAATAACTAAAATGTTTAAAACAGATTAAAATGTACAAGTATATAAATAGTATGAAACAAGGAAATACTTCTCAGAATATTTAAAAATTCAACCCAGTCACAAAATGAATAAGAGCTGTTCATGTGTGTATGTAAAGGAAGACATCTGAGGTTGAATTAGAATGTGCACAGAAAAATGAAAGAGAATGGCATGCTCATTAAGCAACTATTATTTTTTTAGTATTGGTAGAAGGAAAGTGGAAGACGATGTGGGGAAGAAAAACAACTAAACAGTTAAGAGAGTTAAGAAAAATACCTTTGGGTCATTAAGAGCACTTTGTACAAAGATAAGTAATTTGATCATCCTGTAAGCTATGAAAGTAAATTTAGGATATTAAAATGAGTGATCTGATCAAGTGTGCATAGGGAGTAGCACAGTGGATGTGCTGAGGGAGATGGTGCTAGAGTAAGGAATGATTGTGTGAGTTCAGCAAATAAAGGATGCGTTGATTAACCAGAAAAAAAATGAGTATAAATGTATGGGCAAAGTATTTAGGAAACAAGAATAAAAGGTCTTTGTCATTGGCTGAACATAATATTTCAAGGCAAAAGAAGATCTAGCAAGGAACCCGTGTTTCTAATTTAGGTAAGAGATAAATGAAAATGTCATACCTTAAGTTCTAATTTTGAGAGGTCTTGGGTGAAATAGTTTGAGTTAAGTTTGGACATTATTAAACTTAAGGCTTCTGTGAGATTATATATAATAAGTAGAAGAATATTTGATGGTGGAATTCAGGAATAACATTTTGGCAGAAGTTGTAGGTTTCAGAGCCATGACTTTACAAAAGACAACTAAGTTTATGTAGCTATATGTAGTGTCAGAAATATGTTTCAAGAAATGGACTAACTTTAGTAAAAACAAATAAACATGAATATTTTATTCAAGAATTAGGTAAAGGGCACTAATGTTAAAGTACATAAGCTTTATGAAGAAATGAACAGTCAAAACATCATTTTATTTTCAGTAAAACCATAGTAAAGGTCAAATAAGATAACCAATAATTGTCTTCTTCAGAGGTAGGCAACCTATGGCCCATTGGACTGACATCTATTTTTGTAAATAAAATTTTGTTGGAATACATACACATCCACTTGTTTCTGTATGGTCCATGGCTGCTTTTGCGGTAGAGCAGCACAACTGAATAGATGTGACAAAACTACATGGCACATGAACTTAATACATTTTATATCTGACCCTTTAAGAAGTTTGCCAAGCACTAGTCTATTGAATTCTGCAATTTGAAGATAACTGCTATTTCAATTAAATGAAAAGAACATAGTTGGGATTGCAGTATAGCTATCCATTTTAGATTTTTATAACTATTATTCAAAATAACACTAAAAATATTACAGGCAAAATGTCTTACTAAAATCTAACAGGTAAGATTTTTACTCATGCTAAATTAAAATGTTCAAGATTTGGGGCGCCTGGGTGGCACAGTGGTTAAGCATCTGCCTTCGGCTCAGGGCGTGATCCCGGTGTTGTGGGATCGAGCCCCACATCAGGCTCCGCCGCTATGAGCCTGCTTCTTCCTCTCCCACTCCCCCTGCTTGTGTTCCCTCTCTCGCTGGCTGTCTCTATCTCTGTCGAATAAATAAATAAAATCTTTAAAAAAAAAACAAAAAAAATTAAAAAAATAAAATGTTCAAGATTTTTATTCATTTTCAAATAATCTGTATTTTTCAAGCAGTAAAAATGAAACAATGGTAAAGAAATAGCTTTTGCGGGGGAAAGGATGGCAGAGGAGTAGGGGACCCTTTTTCAGCTGGTCCCCTGAATCGACCTGGATATCTACCAGACCATCCTGAACACCCACGAAATCAGCCTGAGATGTAGGAAGATACATCTGGAGCTCTACAAATGAACATCTCTGGCGCTGGGTATCAGGGTATCAAGGTATCAAGTGGGGAGCCGTGAATCTGTGCACAGATATCAGAAGATAAACAGAAGGGGGAGGGAGCCGCTGTGCTCGGGCACTGGGAAGCAGTAGCCTCCTGCACTCGGGGAGTGGGCCAGACTCGGGGACTGGTAAATGCTGGGAAAGCAGACTGAAACTGGGAGTTCCGGAGCATGCATGCAAACCAGTCTGAAACCGGGAGCTCGGGAGTGCACTTGTGACCAGACTGAAAACCGGAGCTCTGGAGCAGATGAGAACCACACTGAAATAGGGAGCTCGGGTGCGCCCCTGGGAATCGGGGATGGGTGGTGGTATTAGAAACACAAAGGGCAGAGATGTGCTGGCCCTGGGAGCGAGGACTGGGAAAATGGCTGTGGGGTGCACAACCTGGGACACTGCGGGGTTTTTAGCAGCACTGACAGAAACAGAGTTAAAGTGGCCAGGAGAGCTCAGTGAAGAGCAGACTGCCATCTCTCTGCTCTGAGACAGGGGCTAGGATATTAAGGCCACCGCTGCTCTGACTCTCAGAGAGTCACAGAAAGCCACCAGGGAAAGCTGACAGAAAACAAAAGCCCGGAAAAACCAGTTTCACTGTGCCCATCCTCCCCCTCCAACCCCCCCCCCCCCCCCCCCCCCCCCCCCCCCCCCCCCCCCCCCCCCCNAGGGTTGCCTGAGTATCAGCGTGGCAGGCCCCTCCCCCAGAATGCAGGCTGAAAAAATAAGAAGCCCACATCCCTAAGGTCCCTATAAAACAAGTGCACCTTGATTGGGTCCTGGTCAATAATTTGGGCTCTCTACATCCCCTCAACCACACCTCATCAGAATGACAATGAAAGTCCCAACAAAGGAAGGAGACAGAGACTGCAGCCTCTGCTACAGAACTAATGTATATGGATATAACCAAATTGTCAGAAATGGAGTTTAGAGTAACAATGGTCAAGATGATGTGTAGGCTTGAAAAAATATTAACGAAAATATTAAGGAGAATATAGAATCTCTAAGGGTGGAAATGAGAGCTAATCTGGCAGAGATGCTATGAATCAAAGGCAGTCTAAACTGGATGCTCTGACAGCCAGGGTAAACGAGGCAGAAGAATGAATTAGTAAATTGGAAGATGAGATGATAGAAAAGAAGGAAGAAGAAGAAACGTGGCTTAAAAAACTCCAATTTCAAGAAATAAGCATATGGGAGATTACTGACTCGATGAAACATTCCAATGTCAGAATCATCAGCATCCCCATGGAGGTGGAGAAAGAGAGAGGTCTAGAAGAGATATTTGAACAAATTATAGCTGAGTACTTGCCTAATCTGGTGAAGGAAACAAGCGTTCATGTCCAAGAGGCAGAGAGGACCCCTCCCAAAATCAGTGATAACAGACCAACACCACTTCACATAACAGTACAATTCGCAAATCTTAGGTCCAAGGAAAAAGTCTGGAAAGCGGCCAGGGGGAAAAGAATCCTCACCTACAGAGGGAGGAACATCAGAATAACGTCACACCTGTCTACAGAGACCTGGCGGGGCCAGAAAAAGCTGACAAGACATATTCAGAGCACTAATTGAAAAGAACATGAAGCCAAGGATTCTTTATCCAGCAAGGCTGTCATTCAGAATGGATGGAGAGACAAGGAGCTTCCAAGACCAGCAGAAACTGAAAGACTATGTGACCACCAAGCCAGCCCTACAAGAAATATTAAAGGGGGTTCTATAAAAGTAAAAAGACCCCTAGAATGATGCAGACAGAAATTTACAATCTATAGAAACAAAGACTTCACAGGCAACATGACATCATTAAAATCATATCTCTCAATATTCACTCTCAACATGAATGCCCTAAATGCTCCCATAAAACACCACAGGGTTGCAGATGGGATAAAAAGACATGACCCATCCATATGCTGTCTACAAGAGACTCATTTTGAACCTAAAGATTCATCCAGACTGAAAGTGAAGGGATGGAGAACCACTTTTCATGCCAACAGACCTCAAAAGAAAGCTGGGGTAGCAATTCTCATATCATACAGATTAGATTTTAAGCTAAAGACTGTAGTTAGAGATACAGAAGGACACTATATTATTCTTAAAGGGTGTATCCAACAAGTGGGTCTAACAATTATAATATCTATGCCCCCAACAGGGGAGCAGCTAGATACACAGCCAACTCTTAACCAGAATAAAGAGACATATAGATAATAATAGTAGGGGACCTCAACACTCCACTTTCAGCAATAGACAGATCATCTAAGCAGAAAATAACAAAGAAACAAGAGCTTTGACTGATATACTGGACCAGATGGACCTCATAGATATATACAGAACACTACACCCTAGAACAACAAAATACTCATTCTTTTTGAATGCACATAGAACTTTCTCCAGAATAGACCATATACTAGATCACAAAACAGGCCTTAACTGACACCAAAAGACTGAGATTATTCCCTGCATATTCTCAGACCACAATGCTTTGAAACTGGAACTCAATCAAAGGAAAAATTTGGAACAAACTCAAATACTTGGAAACTAAGAACCATCCTGCTTAAGAATGACTGGGTAAACCAGGGAATTAAAGAAGAACTTAAGCAATTTATGGAAACCAATGAGAAGGAAAACACATCAGTCCAAAACCTATGGGAAACTGCAAAGGCGGTCCTAATGGAAAAATACATAACCATCCAAGCCTCATTCAAAGGAATAGAACAATCTAAAATGCAGTCCTTATATTCTCACCTAAAGTAGCTGGAGTTGGAACAGAAGAACAGGCCTAACCCATGCACGAGAAGGCAGTTGATCAAGATTAGAGCAGAGATCAATGACTTAGAAACCAGGATCATGGTAGAGCAGATCAATAAAACTAGAAGCTGGTTCTCTGAAAAAATAAAAAAAAGATCGATAAGCCACTGGCCAGATTTATTCAAAAGAATAGAGAAAGGACCCAAATTAATAAAATTATGAATGAAAGGGGAGAGATCATGACCAACACCAAGGAAACAGAAACAATCATTAGAAACTATTATCAACAACTATATGCCAATAAATTAAACAACCTGGAAGAAATGGATGCCTTCCTGGAAACCTACAAACTACCAAGACTGAAACAGGAAGAAACTAATTATCTAAACAGACAGATTAATCATGAAGAGATTGAAACAATGATCAAAAACCTCCCCAAAAACAAGAGTCCAGGGCCTGATGAATTCACAGGGGAATTCTACCAAACATTCAAAGAAGAAATAATACCTATTCTCCAGAAGCTGTTTCAAAAAATAGCAAGAGAAGGAAAACTACCAAACTCACTCTATGAGGCCAGTATTATCTTGATCCCATAACCAGGCAAAGACCCCATCAAAAAGGAGAATTACAGACCGATATCCCCAATGAATATGGATGCCAAAATTCTCAACAAGATCCTAGCTAATAGGATCCAACAGTACATTAAAAGGAGTATCTATCACAACCAAGTGGGATTCATCCCTGGGATGCAACAGTGGTTCAACATTCACAAATTGATCAGTGTGATAGATCATATTAGTAAGAGAAGAGACAAGAACCATATGATCCTTTCAATTGATGCAGAAAAAGCATTTGACAAAATACAGCATCCTTTCCTGATTAAAACCCTTCAGGGTGTAGGGATAGAGAGTACATTTCTTAATTTCATAAAAACCATCTATGAAAAGCCTACTGCAAATATCATTCTCAATGGGGGAAAGCTGAAAGCCTTTCCGTTAAGATCAGGAACACGACAAGGATGCCCACTCTCGCCATTATTTTCAACATAGTACTAGAAGTCCTTGCAACAGCAATCTGACAACAAAAAAGAATAAAATGTATTCAAATTGCCAAAGATACAAAATCAATGCTCAGAAATCAGTTGCATTTCTATACACATACAATGAGACTGAAGAAAGAGAAATTAGGGAATCCATTCCATTTACAATAGCACCAAAAATCATACGTTATCTCGGAATTAACCAAAGATGTAAAGGATCTATACCCTAGAAACTACAGAACACTGATGAAAGACATTGAAGAAGACACAAAAAGATGGAAAAAACATTCCATGCTCATGGATTGGAAATAAACATAGTTAAAATGTCTATGCTACCCAGAGCAATCTACACTTTCAACACCATCCTGATCAAAATACCAATGATATTTTTCAAAAAGCTGGAACAAACAATCCTAAAATTTGTGTGGAACTAGAAAAGGCCCCGAATCACCAAGGAAATGTTGAAAAAGAAAAACCTAATCTGGGGGCATCACATTGCCTGATTTCAAGCTATACTGCAAAGCTGTGATCATCAAGACAGCATGGTACTGGCACAGAAGCAGACACATAGACCAATGGAACAGAATAAAGAACCCAAAAATGGACCCTCGGTTCTATGGTCAACTAATCTTTGACAAAGCAGAAAAAACATCCAGTGGAAAAAAGACAGTCTCTTCAATGAATGGTGCTGGGAAAATTGGACAGCTACATGCAAAAGAATGAAACTTGACCACTCTCTCACACCATACACAAAGATAAACTCCAAATGGATGAAAGACCTCGATGTGAGACAGGAATCCATCAAAATCACAGAGGAGAACATAGGCTGTAACTTCTTTGACATCGGCCACATTAACTTCTTTCATGACACGTCTCCAAAGGCAAGAGAAACAAAAGATAAAATGAACTTTTGGGACTTCATCAAGATAAAAACTTTCTGCACAGCAAAGGAAACAGTCATCAAAACAAAGAGGCAACCCACAGAATGGGAGAAGATATTTGCAAATTAAACTACAGATAAAATTCTGGTATCCAAGATCTATAAAGAACTTCTCAAACTCAATACGTGAGAAACAAGTAATCAAATCAAAGAATGGGCAAAAGATGTGAACAGACACTTTTCCAATAAAGACATACAAATGGCTAGCAGACACATGAAAAAATCATTAGCCATCAGTGTAATTCAAATCAAAGCCACACTAAGATACCATCTTACACCAGTTAGAATGGCAAAAATTGACAAGGCAAGAAACAACAAATGTTGGAGAGGATGTGGAGGAAGGAGATCCCTCTTACACTCTTGGTGGGAATGTAAGTTGTTACAGCCATTTTGGAAAAGTGTGGAGGTCCCTCAAAAATTTAAAAATAGAGCTACCCTATGACCCACCAATTGCACTACTGGGCATTTACCCCAAAGATAAAGACATAGGGAAGAGAAGGGCCATATGCACCCCAATGTTCATAGCAGCATTGTCCAAAATAGCTAAACTGTGGAAGGAGCCGAGATGCCCTTGAACAGATGAATGAATAAAGAAGATGTGGTCCATATATACAATGGAATATTACTCAGCCATCAGAAAGAACGATTACCCAACATTTGCAGCAACATGGATGGGACTGGAGGAGATTATGCTAAGTGAAATAAATCAACAGAGAAAGACAATTATCATATGGTTTCACTCATTTATGGAACATAAGGAATAGCAGGAAGATCGGTAGGAGAAGGAAGGGAAGAATGAAGGGGGGGTAAACAGAAGGGAGAATCAACCACGAGAGACCATGGACACTGGGAAACAAACTGATGGTTTCAGAAGGGAAGGGGTGGGGGATTGGGCTAGGCCAGTGATAGGTGGGCATGTATTACGTGGAACACTGGGTGTTATACGCAAACAATGAATCATGGAACACTACATCAAAAACTAATGATGTACTGTATGGTGACTAAAATAACATAATAAAAAATTTAAAAAAAAAAAGAAATAGCTTTTAATTTAAGCAACAAAGTGTAAAACGTGCCAAAGATGGATTAAAGCAAGGAATTTCAGCCTTGCTTACAGTCAAGAAATTTAAAAGAAAAAATATATATATTGAGAAAAAATGCCCTATTCTAGAAGTATTTTTTTAGTATGAATGAAAAATATATTTCTTGGATTAACAAAGAAAATACAGCATGATTTTCCATTTACAAATTTTTTTTTTAGTTTCAAGTTTTTATTGAAATTCCAGTTAGTTAACATACAGTGTAATATTAGTTTCAGGAGTATAATTCAGTGATTCATCACTTAACATATAACACCCTGTGCTCATCACAAATGCCCTCCTTAACACCCATCACTCATTTAGAATAGTCTTCCACCGACTTCCCATCCAGCAACCCTCAGTTTGTTCTCTATAGTTAAGAGTCTGTTTTATGGTATGCCTTTTTTTTTCTCCCTATGTTCATCTGTTCTGTTTCTCAAATTCCACATATGAGCGAAATCATAGGATTTTTGTTTTTCTCTGGTTGACTTTTTTGCTTAGCACAATACACTCTGGCTCCACCCACATCATTGCAAATGATCAGATTTCATTCTTTTTGATAGCTGAGTAATATCCTAGTGTGTGTGTGTGTGTGTGTGTGTGTGTGTGTGTGTGTAATTCCACTGTATATATATACCACTACTTCTTTATCCATTCATCAGTCAATGGACATTTGGGCTCTTTCCATCATTTGGCTGTTGTTGATGCTGCTGCTATAAACATTGGGGTGAATGTAACCCTTTGAGTCAGTATTTTTGAATCATTTGGGTAAATACTTAGTAGTGCAATTGCTCGGTCATAGGGTAGTTCTACTTTTAACTTTTTGAGGAACCTCCATACTGTCTTCCAGACTGGCTGTGCCAGTTTGCATTTCCACCAACATCATAAAAAGATTTCCCTTCCTCTGCATCCTTGCCAACATCTGTTGTTTCCCATGTTGTTAATTTTAGCCATGCTGATAGGCGTGAAGTGATATCTCATTGTAGTTTTGATTTGTATTTCCCTGATGATGAGTTACATTGAGCATCTTTTCATGTGTCTGTTAGCCACCTGTATGTCTTCTTTGGAAAAATGTCTATTACCAAACTACACCCAGAAATCATTATTCTTTCTTCCAAAAAGATAAAACAATTTTACTTCAGTGATCTTCAGGTTATTTTAATATTTCATTAAAATATTGAGGGCATATAATATAGTATAATGGAACCACATTATCAGACTTTAAAGTAAAATTTCTAATAGGATTCTATCAGATGTCACAGACATTTTTCATATGATTTATGTAAAATATATGAACTATTATTACTATAAAAACAGAGTAGTGTAGTATTATATTAATGACATGTTCTAAAAGCTTTCATTGACTGCATGTGACTCTAAAATGTTCAGTGTCTACACTTCACAAGTGACTTTAATCTCTTCTCTTATTGAATATCATGATAGATGAGAAAATGGAGATGATCTCTGACAATGGAACCATGCAGCCTGTTTTATATTTCTATACCATAGGGCTGGTCACATTTCCAATATGCTGCTTTCTTGTATGAGCTAAAACAATGGTTTAGCTCCTGGGACTCTAGGCAAGTATTTTGTTATTATAGGCACACAGACCAGATTTGGTGTACGTTCCAAGCGGAAGTTCCACCTAAAAAGTTCATTACATAAATCATTTTGATAATGTCATTAATATTTTACTTTGTTTCTTATACATTAAAAGGAGTTGAAAATTACAACCATTTAACATAAAAGTTGTGTGTATTAAATGGAATTCTGTGAAAACTTTTTTGTGTGTGTGTTAAGTACTCTGAGTGTCATAGGAAGCTAAATGTGACTGAACTACTGTTGTAACAGTTGCTGATATATTAGCAGCAATAGCAATGGAAGAAGTAGACCAGTTGTCAGTCAGAAGAATGAACACCGTGTATGAATAGTTGTATTGTCATTATTTATTTCAAAAATAAGTTTTGGAGTTTTGTAATGGGCTACATCTACAATTAATGTAAAATTTCATGAATATGCAAAATAGGGATACCCTAAACAATTATATTTTATTTCAAATGTCACCAATTTCTAAGCATTTAAAGAGGTAGAATGTTCATTTGACCCAGATGTTCATAAATGGTTTTATCATTTAAATTTCTCAGGAAATTCATTAAATTCATTAGCTGCACTTGAGATCTTTTATTTTAAAAAGTTGGTTTATTAAAAATTAAAACCATTTAGAACTTCTTTTTGAAACAAATAAATTCAGAATAGTCAGTATGGTGATTTAAAGGCAGATTTAGGAGAAAAATAGAATTGAGGTTTAAAAATGCTTTCTATATTTCCCACAGTGAATATTGTCCAGATTTATTTTCACACTATTGTTGTGATAAAATAATCCATAAGAATAACATATTATTGTGGATTTAAAATAGTTTAAAGATAGGGTTAGTGCTATTAAATTTTCTGACTTCTTACTTGATTTAAAAAAAAAAAAGACCCACTAGGAAGTCAAAATTTGGATTTATGTATGTATTAGTATTTGTAGGTCTTCAGAGACCCACTTACATTTCTCTGTGGCTCATAAATCTTTAGGCAATTGAGTTCCTTCACCAAAAACCTACATATATTAATCTTTTCACAGAAGACAGACCTAATAAAATTACCCATTTTGTGTCTTTCTCACTTTTTTCATGAAGATGATGCACCATGAAAGAAACACATTTTTTATTAAAATAATAGAAAAAAATTGAAATATGGATACCTAATAATTACAAATAGTAGTTAAAATATTTCATAAACATTTATTTATGAATGTTATTTTTTTCTAATTATTTTCAAGAACCATTATTTAAAAAGAGTATTTGGATTGAAGTCTATAACTTTCCTGCCAGTTAAAAAATCTGTGGTAAAATGTATATTCTTCCTATGCTCTGAATCTCCAGACTTAGTTATACAACCAAGAAGTTAAATAAAATAAAGAATAATGGGTTGGATTTCCCAAAACCTTTTATGATTAATATTTCACAAAATAGAGCTGTTAATTCTGAGAAAATTTGACATTGTCTTTCCTGGCTTTACAATCAAATACCTATCAGTTGAAATTTTTTTAAGTTCACATATTCTATTTAATAAGAGGAAAAATGTAGTATTTCACAGGAATTTAGCCCTTAGATGCTTGAAAAGTCTAAATGCTTCCTAGAATACTAAAATCATAGATATTGAATTTCTAGCAGATACATATCAAAAAGAATTTGTTGCTGTGCTTTACCATTTTGAGAGGCATCAGCCTTAATCTTGGTATCCATGTCTGAAGAAATAAGAGAAAATATCTCATGGTTATTGGGCAGGGTTCTCTGGTTTTGTGAGTAAAGTAGATAAAGCTAGAGCTCTGTCTATCCATCACAATGCCAGTGAACTCTTCAACCTTAGGAAATAAGCTAGCTGCCTGTTATTACTAAGAAGCTATCCTGAGCGAAGTCAGGAGACTCAATCAAAACAGGAATATTAGTTACCTAGAATCCAAAAGAGAATAACATTTATAAATTGTAGAGCAAAGGCGCACACACACATACACACAACAGGGAAGCTGAGGTAATTTCATTTTTTAGAATTTCAAAGACATCATATTTAATAGAGGTCAAGCTGTCAACCATGAGCCATCATCCTTTGATACATGTTTCTTAAAATAATATAAATAATTAGGGAATTTCTAGCTCCTTAAACTTTCAAATTTTGGGTATGTTCAAATAATAAAAATAAAACTTGCACACAAAGAAGGGGAAAACACATGGGTATTTATAGTTATTGACCACAAACTACTTGTGTATTTTGAAGTAATTTCTTCACAGGGAAATTATTTCCTCTGTAAAAACAGAATGCAATGAAGAAATTGTTATTGAGATAGAAATTCTATAAAAAAAATCATTGTCTTGTTTTTAGCTGAGTTCTAAATTTTTTGTAATATATTTCTTATATACCTTGATATAAATCTAACTACCCATCTCTCATATAGTATCACACTAGAAATATAAATGTTTTTCTTTTATGATGAGGGAAGAGTAAAAATGTAAAGAATAGAAATCACTTAAACCATATGTAGTAATCAAGCAGTAGAGTGGTAGGAATAAATTTTCACAATCACAGAATTTGCACTTTGGAGTAAATACACCACCATGTTCATTTTAAATTCAAAGACTTCTCTCAACTAAGAGTCAAAATTAAACTAGTCTTAAAGCAGTCTTGAAGATTAGTTCATTCAGGCTGCAATCACAAAATACCACAGACTGGACAGCTCATAAACAGCAGAAATTTATTGCTCATCATTCTGGAGGCTGGTAATCTGAAACTGGGATGCCAGCAGCACAGTGGGCTGAGAGTCATCTTCTGGTTTGCAGCATTTTGTGTCTTCACATAGTTGAATGAATTAAGGATCTCTCTGGAGCCCCCATTTATAAGGGTTCTACCTTCATGGTTTAAGAACCTCCCAAAGGCCCCACCTACAAATACCACTGCATCAGAGCATTAAGATTTCAATATGTTAATTGGTTGGGAGGGGGTAGTGTGAGCACAAACAGTCAGACCATAGTATCATGTTAATCAATCGAATAATGCCAAAACTCTGCCTTTGCCAAACTTTAATATTGATAAATCATTTTGACTGTATCCAGTCTTTCACTTGACATAGATAATATTTTAATTCTCAAGTCGAATTTCGTTTTTTTTCAAAGATTTTTTTTTATTTCACAAAGAGAGAGAGAGAGCACAAGCAGGGAGGGGGGTGGCAGACAGAGGGAGAGGGAGAAACAGGCACCCACTGAGTAAAGAGCTCAATGTGGGGCTCAATCCCCCGGACCCTGGGATCATGACCTGAGCCAAAGGCAGATGCCTAACTAACTGAGCCACCCAGGCACCCCAGGATAAATCTAAATTTTATATAGAAATTCGACTTGGGGTGCCTGGGTGGCTCGGGTGGTAAGAATCTGCCTTCAGCTCAGGTCATGATCTCAGGGTTCGGGGATCAAGCCCTATCTATGTCAGGCCTCAGGCCCGCTCTTTGCTCAGTGGGGAGGCTGCTTCTCCCTCTTCCACTCCCTCTGCTCCTGCTCCTCCTCCCCTCTCTCTCTCGCTCACTCTCTCTCTCAAATAAATAAAATCTTTAAAAAAACTTGGATTTATCTTATTAATTCTAATTTTTAAAAAGTTCTTCAGTGATGCTTTGGGTAAGATTAAAATCTTTAAATTATCTTCTTCCAATCTATACAATTATTAATTTATCCAGATATTCTTCAATTAATCTCAATAAAACATCTCTGATGCTTTTGTTTCAATGTTAATTCCAAAAAGTTTTGATTCTTATGACTTTCAATAGAGCTTGATTATCTGGCAGGCTAAAATCTTAATTGCTTCTATGCCTATCAGCAATATGTTTTAATTTTTCATTGTTGAGCAAATAAAGGCAAAAGACTCAACAGCAATCAGAAGATCCCTGGAATAGAATCTTTGGATAAAATTTGTAGAGAAAGAATGAAAAGCAATCATGTGGTTTCCCTATTCCTCATTAGACCATTTAATAGAGAACAGGGATCTAGCAAGAGTAGGCCTCATAACCTTGATAAGAGATTTAGGACTATGTTAAATCCATCTGGTCTAGTGTGTTATTCAAAGTCCTTGTTTTCTTGCTGATCTTCTGCTTAGATGATCTGTCCATTGCTGTGAGTGGGTTGTTAAACTCCCCTACTATTATTGTATTATTATCAATTTCTTTAATTTTGTTATTAATTGGTTTATATATTTGGCTGCTCCCAAGTTAGGGGCATAAATATATTTAACTGTTAGATCTTCTTGCTGTACAGATCCCTTTATTATGATATAGTGCTCTTCTTCATCTCTTATTATAGTCTTTGGTTTAAAATATAGTTTGGGAACCTGGGTGGCTCAGTGGTTAAGTGTTTGTCTTCAGCTCGGGTCATGATCCTGGAGTCCCAGGATCTAGCCCACAGTGGGGCTCCCTGCTCACCGGGGAGTCTGCTTCTTCCTCTGCCCTTCACCCTGCTCCTGTGTTCTCTCTCTCTCTCAAATAAATAAATAAAACCTTAAAAAAAAGAAAAGATAAAATCTAGTTTGTCTGATATAAGGATTGCTAGTTCAGCTTTCTTTTGATGTCCATTGGCATGATAAATGGTTCTCCACACCTCACACCAATCAGAATGGCAAAAATTAACAACTCAGGAAATAACAGATGTTGGCGAGGATGTGGAGAAAGGGGAACCCTCTCACACTGTTGGTGGGAGTGTGAACTGGTGCAGCCACTCTGGAAAACAGTGTGGAGGTTCCTCAAAAAGTTAAAAATAGAGCTACTCTATGACCCAGCAGTTACACTACTAGGTATTTATCCAAATTATACAAACTTGGCAAAGAGCATCTATAAAATATCTAAAGCTAACATTATAATTATTAGGAAAACACTGAATTTTCTCCTCTAAAACTAGGAACAAGGCCAGGATGTCAGCTCTATTCTCTCTGCATCATCATAGTGTTGGAAAGTCTAGCCAGTATAGCATAGTGACAAAAACACATAACATGTACACACGTTGGTAAGAAATAAATAGAGTCACTATATGAAGATTATGTTTATATACAAAATAATCCAAGGCATCTAATCTCCTAAAATTAATAAATGAATTCACTAACATCACAGGATTTGCATACAAAAATCAACTGTATTTCTATATACTAGTGATAAACATATTGGCATCAAAATTAAAAATAAAATATAATTTCTGACAGCTAAAAAATGAAATATTTCCTTGTAAACAAAATACGTAACAGGTGTTAACTTAAAAAAATAAAAGACCTAAATAAATGGAGAAATACACCATGTTTATAGATTGGAAAATTCAATATATTAAAAATGTCAGTTATTCCTCAAATTATATATAGATTTACTGAAATTCTTGTCAAAATGCCTGGATGATTTTTGTAGATACAGAAAAGATTATTCTAAAATTTATGTAGAAAGTCAAAGAAATTAGAATATACAGAATAATTTTGAAATAGAAGAATAAAGTGGGAGAACTCAGTCTACCTGATTTAAACTTTATATCTACTACAGTGAACAATAATAGTATTGGTAGAGAAGCAGACATAGATCATTGAAAAGAACAGAGTAACCAGATATACACCCACATGAACATGATAAACCGATTTTTATCATAGATGCAAAACCAATTCAACAAGGGTAGAAAAGATTTTTCAGCAAATTAGAATCATTGGATATCCATAGAGAGGAAAAAGAGTAGGAAATAAACCTTATAAAGGTTTATTGTAAAAAAAATTAATTCAATTTGGATCACAAGCTTAAATATACAAAGGAAAACTATAAAACTTTGGAAGAAATAAACAAAGGAGGAAAACACTCAGGATGTAGGGCTAAGCAAAGAATTACTAGATTTGACAACAGAAGCATAAACTACAAAAAGAAAATTCGCTCTGAAAAACACCCTGCTAAAAGGATGAAAAGGCAAGCTACAGGCTGGGAGAAAATATCTGTAGGTCACCTATTCTACAGAGGACCCTTACCTAGAATATGTAAAGAACCCTCAAAGGGATAGGTATTTCACTGAAGAATACATACATATGGCAAAAAGAGGACATGGAAATATGTTTATATCATTGGCCATCACAGATACACAAATTAAATTCATAGAGATATCACTACACACCTACCAGAATGGCTAAAATTAAAAAAAATAAAATAAAAGTAACCACACAAATCCTGGTGAAGATGCAGAGAAGGTAAATCCCTCAGGCATCACTAGTAGGAAAGAAATGTACAGCCACTTGGGGAAATGGTGCAACAGTTTCTTTTTCTTTCTCTTTCTTTCTTTCTTTCTTTCTTTCTTTCTTTCTTTCTTTCTTTTTTCTTTTTCTTTCTTTTTTTTTTTGACTTTATGTATTTATTTGTCAGAGAGAGAGATAACACAAACGGGGGAGTGGCAGGCAGGAGGAGAAGCGGGATTCCCGCTGAGCAAGGAGCCCTATGCGGGACTCCATCCCAGAACCCTGGGATCATGGCCTGAGCCAAAGGCAGCTGCCTAACCTACGGAGCCATCCAGGCGACATGAGCACAGTAGTTTCTTAAACAAAACTAACTGTGCAACTATGCACCCCAGCAATTCCAGTCTTGAGAATTTATATCAGAAAAATGAAAATGAATGTTCACCAAAAAAAAGCAAAATAAAACAGAATCGTACATAAATGTTCAGATAGCAGTTTTATTTTTAATGGCATTAAGTGGAAAAAATCCAGATGCTTTTCAAGAGGTGAGTGGTTAACCAAACCATAGTACATTTGTATCGTGGGATACCATTTATCAATAAAAATTGATATTCTAAGATACTATTGAAACACAACCACTTGAATTGTTTGCTAGAGAATCATGGAGAGTAAGAGAAAAAAGTCAAGCCCAAAAGACTTTATACTGTGTAATCCTATCTGTACAAATTTTTTTTTTTTTTTTTTGAGAGAGAGAGAGAGAGCAGGCAGGGAGTGGGGGGAGAGGGAGAGAGTGAATCTTCAGCAGGTTCCTCCTCCAGTGCAGAGCCTGATGTGGGGCTTGAGCTCATGACACTGAGATCATGACCTGAGCCGAAATCAAAAGTCAGACCCTTAACCAGCTGAGCCACCCTGGCGCCCCTACACAACATTTATGAAATGGCAAACATAGAAATGGAGAACAGATTAGTGGTTACCACGGTAAACAACTGGAAGAGTATGGGAGAGTAAAGTCAATGTAACTATAAGGCAACATGAAGTATCCTTGTGGTAATGAGAACACTTGTTATCTTTAACAATGTCAGGATCATGATTTTGATATTGTATTATAGTTTTGAAATACATTGTTATTGGGGCAACTGGGCAAAAGGCACATAAAATTTTTCTATGTTATTTCTTCAGATAAATCTATAATTATCTGAAACATAATATTTTTTTAAAAAATTGAAGAATTTAAGGTTTTTCCATGTACTAGGTCATGAACAAATTTCTTTTTAAAAAATTTGATTCCATTCATTCAAGATTCAAGATACAAACTATATGAATAAATAATTACAAATAAATAATAAAGAGAAAATATGGACAATTTTTGGCCTTCTACATAAAATTTTGGTTAAATTCACAATACAATCTAGACTATATTTTACTTGAAAAATATTAGAACACTAAATATTAAAATTGGTCGGAAGTTATTTTTATGCAAGAAAATTGATAGTGTTAAATACATATAATAGAAAGAAATGATGACAGATGATGACAGATAAATTATAAGGTAAGTATATAATAAAGTCAAATCTACTCCAAGAAGTCAGAGTAAAGACACAAAAATGTAATATTAAATAAATAGAATATGAAGAAAAAATAAAAATTAAGAAAAATACTTCTGTACAAGACTAATGAAACAAAGCTATTTATGATAATATTGATGGACATAAATAAATGAAACATAAATGATATGAAAAACTGAAAGAGACATGATGACAGATAAAGTATTTCTAAAAGAAAGATAGGGACTCTTGGGTGACTCAGTTGGTTAAGAGTCAGACTCTTAATTTGGGCTCAAGTCATGTTCTCAGGGTCCTGGGATCTCGCCTGGTGTCAGCCTGTGCACTCAGCGGGGAGTCTACTTGAGGATTCTCTCTCCCTTTGTCCTTCCCCCCTTTCCAGTAAATAAGTAAATCTTTTTTTAAAAAATCTCTTTAAAAAATAAAAAAGATAATTTTATAATTTTATTTCAATAAATTTGTCAACCTGTTCATATAATTATAAATTTAAAACAATTCAAGATGCCTAAGTGCACCAGGTGTGTGTATTTTACAAGATCCTAGGTATCTTATAAATAAATCAATAAATCAATAGACAAATAGGCAGATAGTAGAACAGGTAGTCTGCAGTTTGTTAGGTCAGAATCCTGGTTAGTGTCAGATCTGACTGTCCATGTGTTAACTAATTTTTTTTTCAGTCTAAATGTTCCATCAATTGCTATTAGAGGGGTATTAAATTCCCAGCTATGATTATTAGAATTGTCTGTTTCGGAGCACCTGGGTGGCACAGCGGTTAGGCGTCTGCTTTCGGCTCAGGGTGTGATCCTGGCGTTATGGGATTGAGCCCCGCATCAGGCTCCTCCGCTATGAGCCTGCTTCTTCCTCTCCCACTCCCCCTGCTTGTGTTCCTTCTCTCGCTGGCTGTCTCTATCTCTGTCGAATAAATAAATAAAATCTTTAAAAAAAAAAAAAAAGAATTGTCTGTTTCTCCATTGAATTCTGCATTTGCTTATTTTTAATGCTCTGTCTTTAGATATATACATATTTGTTTGTTATTTCACCCTGGTGTATTAATCTTTTCTTATTATAAACTTTCTTTATCTATGGTAACACAGTTTTTGGGAAGTCAGTTCTCATTGATCTTAATATATCCACTCCCTCCTTCTTAGTTTATAGTTTGCTTTACCTATCTTTTTTTCCATCCATTCACTGTCAAACTATCTTTGTCTTTATATGTGTAAAGTTAGTTTCAAGTAGACTGCATCATATTTTAATTTGTTTTTACCCATCTAAATTCTTTATCTTGTATTTTCAATTTTTAGTCAATTAACATATAATATGGTTGGTTTTGTTATTTTATTACTTGTTTTCTATTTCTCTTCTCTCTGATCCTTTTTGTCTTTCTTTCTTTGTATTAATTTAACTTTTAAAAGATTTCAATGTGATCTATATGTTGGTGTTTAAGTCGTAACCAAGTAACTTCAGACATTAAAATATAATTCTTGCTTTCTTATAGTTGTATTACAGTTAATGTTGCTCAAGTGTGTGTATATATCATACTTTTTAATTTACATAACTATGGTTTAAAGAAACTAAGAAGAAAAAAAGTGTGTGTCATTAAAACCATCCTTTTGGGATGCCTGATAATATTGATGGACACAAATAAATGAAACATAAATGATATGAAAAATTGAAAGAGACACGATGACAGATAAAGTATTTCTAAAAGAAAGATAGGGACCCTTGGGTGACTCAGTTGGGTAAGAGTCAAACTCTTAATTTGGGCTCAGGTCATGATCTCAGGGTCCTGGGATCTAGCCTGGTGTCAGTGGCTCAGTGGGTTGTGTCTGCTTTTGGCTGAGGTCATGATCTCAGGGTCCTGGGATCAAATTCCGCATCAGGCTCCTTTCTCAGCAGGGAGCCTGCTCTTCCCTCTGCCTGCCACTCCCCCTGCTTGTGCTCTCTCTCTGACAAATAATACATAAAATCTTTAAAAATAATTAAAAAAAAATAAAACCATCCTGCATAGCCGAGTTTCAATGTGGCTTTATCTCCCTCCAGACTGAAGGACATCCTGTTGTTGCAGACTACAGCTTAAGCTACTACTGTAATTGTAGCTGCAGAATGCTGTTGTACTGAAAACATTGTAACAAAAAAAAAATCTTGCTTTTAAACTACAAATGTTTTTATATATCTTTCATTCCTGAAGTTCATACGGAACTCTTGTTGATATTTTGCCTTTCTCTAGCACTTTAAGATATTGTATTCTGGAGCTCATGATTTCTGATGAAAAGTCTGTAGTGTTTTTTTAAATTATCAGTGTAGGTAATGTGTTCTCCCTCCTTTCATATACTTTTAAGATTTTATCTTTATCGTTTTTTAAGCAATTGGACTACGAATGTGTGTGCGTGTGTGTGTGTTTATTAAGGGCTCTCTGAGTTATGAAACCATAAATTTAAGACTTTTACCAAATTGAAGAAAATATCAAGCATTATTTTTTTCTTTCTTTTTTAAATTTCATCCCCCCCCCAGCTACTCTGATTTCAAGCCATTTTAGACCATTTGTTATTTCCATGAGGGTGCTGTTCAACTTTGTTTTTGACAACCTTTTTTTGTTGTTTTTACTCCTCTTCCTCAAAATAGATAATTTCTCTTGATTTATCTATAGTTGACTAACTCTTCTTTAGCTTCCATTCTGTTCAAACAGCATTTTGTTCGAACAGTATATCTTTTTCAATTTCAGGTATTATCTTTTTCCAGTTCTAAAATCTGCATTAGGCTATTTTATAATTGTAGTGTTCTGCAAAGATTTCCCATATATTTATTTAACAGTATAATTTGCTTTCTTACAATTTTAGTATTCTTGTCAACTGATTCTAAAGTCTGGATCATCTTGACTTTATCTTTCTTTCGACAATGGGTTATGTTCTTTTTCTTATGTTGAGTAATTTTTATTATACTGTGATATTGTGAGTGATATGTTGTAGGCACTCTAGATTCTATGTTCATCTGAAGAGTAATAATTTTGTATAGATAGTAAATATTTATGAAATTAAAAGATCTGTGCATTGTATAGTATTAAAGTATAAATTTGGTTCTTTTAGTTTAAATTTGGCCTCTTAGAGTCACTGAAGGTTTGGGCAAAATTTATAGCATAATTTACCCTCTCCTTTACTAAATCTTTCATTCCTGGTATTCTTCCCTAGCATTCCTTAAGCAGGAGGTGTGTTGTGAGCAAGTGGAATTTTAAAATTATTTTAATGTTTAATTTCCTGTGTATTTGA
Source organism: Ailuropoda melanoleuca (assembly GCF_002007445.2). NCBI lineage: Eukaryota > Metazoa > Chordata > Mammalia > Carnivora > Ursidae > Ailuropoda > Ailuropoda melanoleuca. The sequence goes on along the minus strand of NC_048220.1, from coordinate 127,562,899 downwards.
ACTATTTTATAATAAAAAGAAAAAAATGAAATATGTTTCATTAAATTGTCTTAAAGTTAAAATAAGCAGAACACTGACCAAATAAAATATACTTGTTACATTAATCCTTTCTTTTAAATTCTATAAAAATAATGGATGGCTCTATAACTGACACGCAATCTAAGACTTACTTGATAGTATATGCAATGCAACCCAATAAAAACCATCATCACATTTTCTGACTACGAAAGAGGTATATCTGAAGTGAGTCAAGAAAAACAAACATTTCCTCATGGTTCTGCTTTAGCTGTTCTTAGGTAACTGAGGAATGGAGACCTGCCATTCAAACGTTACCTCTCAGGACTTGCTATTCTTACAGACAGAAATAGTTACTTAAATCTTTTCCAGAATTACACACTTTGCAGCTTCTCTCAAAAGCCAAGTGCTCTTATGTCCATCTCTTCGATCATATTTCCCTTGATAGATTTCTGCTCTTTTCAGAATTGTGAAGGAGATTATGTGAGGCTCGCCTCACTTCCCTTGATGTTCTGTTCCTTCATTCCCTGAACACTGTTGTACATCATGGAAAAGGCATATCTAGCTGTATTCGAGGGAGACCATGAGTTGACCTTCGGACTAATACATTGAATAAAGTATAAATGGTTGATAACCTGCAGGGTGAAAATTATTACTTTACTCAGCTTTTTTAAAATAGCAATTATTGTGTTCCATTCTGGAAACATTTGGTAATTATTACATTAAAAAAATTACTTATTCAGAGCATCATCCCCTTTTGAAAAATAGGAAACTGAGGCTCAGAGAGAGAATGAAAGTCTGAATATATGTAATTTCTCTGCAAAGACATTAACTTAGAAGCAGAAAATGAAAACTTAAATCAGTTCTATCATCCCTTTCAGTACAGATTCAATTTCAGAGAACTTACTTTGCAACTTATATATCAATGTGATAACATCATTTAAAATCTATATATAAATTAACTTGAACCACCAGTCCATTCGTAAAAGGTTAGCTTTTAAATTCAAAGAAACATGCCTGTCTTCTTGAATTAAGATAGCCAAACAAAAAAATATGTGTGCACTATTGCAATTGCAATAGAAAAATCTATACCCAATATTTTCAACCCTTCTCTCTATATTTATCAGGATCGCACTTGTCAGACTATTACAAATTATATTCATGATAATAACTAAATCACATTTTTTGGTTATTTATTTTTCATCTAAACTTTGTTATCACTTTTATATCTCTCAACTGCAGAATTTTATGCTATTTAAATAATTTCAATAGAGTTTGTTTTACAGTTATATATTTGTTGTCTATAAATAACTTCCAATTTTATTAAGGTATATCTGTTGAGAATTAGAATCATATGACATTTTATTCCTTACTTTGTTTTTAACCCTACACTTCTAGCTACTTATAAAATAAAAGATTCAGCATCAGTAAAATTAAGAAATTCTTTTAAAGGTAAAATATAATTTCTCCTAATTTGAAAACTCATGTATGTAAATTACATGGCAATTTATGTTTTTACATAATAATAGTATTTGGTTACAACCATCAACACAAGATATTTTTTCCCAGACAATAAAGTTTGCATTTTTCTCCACGTGAAATTCAACAAGGATAAATGGTTTTACATGTAATTCTTGCTATATATGTATTTATATTGTGGTAAATGACAAATTTAAATTTAAATTATAATTGAAGAGATAGATATTTGTTATCAATACTAAGAAAAATATCTCAGTAATTGGTGAGTGAAGTCAAGTCTTAATATAGAGCTGTTGCTATTTGAATAATATACAGATTTAGATATTTTTAAAGTGAAAGAAATGCTGAAGAAGTATCAAAAACAGAATGCCCATTTGAAATTTACATATTAATTTTAGGATAGAAATATTTGTATACCTATGTTGGTACTGATGAGAGATATTTCCTGATGCATGTAAGCTATTATAGGCTCATGAAATCAACTTTGTAATTAAAAACAATACGTGGAACACAGCAAAATAGAAATGATCAGGTTATTCTATTCAAATTAAGGTAAGGGCTTTTTTTGTGTGTGCAACTGCTTTCTAAGGTATATGGAATAGATTATTACATAGGAAGAGCGTGAAACACAATAAAGATTTATCCTACTCCTTAGTACACAGTGAGGTATTATGTATATAGGTGTAGGTATATGCATGTGTGTGTATGAAATTTTGTTTTGGGGTTTTTTTGTTTTTTTATTTTTATTTTTTATTTTTTTTAATAATAATTTTTTATTCTGTTATGTTAGTCACCATACAGTACATCCTCAGTTTTTGATGTAGTGTTCCATGATTCATTGTTTGCATACAACACCCAGTGCTCCATGCAATACGTGCCCTCCTTAATAGTTATCACCGGCCTAGCCCAATCCCCCACCCCCCTCCCCTCTGAAGCCCTCACCTTGTTTCCCAGAGTCCGTAGTCTCTCATGGTTCATTCCCCCTTCTGTTTACCCCCCTTCATTCTTCCCTTCCTTCTCCTACCAATCTTCCTGCTATTTCTTATGTTTCATAAATGAGTGAAACCATATGATAATTGTCTTTCTCTGTTGACTTATTTCACTTAGCATAATCTCCTCCAATCCCATCCATGTTGCTGCAAATGTTAGGTAATTGTTCTTTCTGATGGCTAAGTAATATTCCATCGTATATATGGACCACATCTTCTTAATCCATTCGTCTGTTCAAGGGCATCTTGGCTCCTTGCACAACTTAGCTATTGTGGACAATGTTGCTATGAACATTGGGGTGCATATGGCCCTTCTCTTCACTACGTCTGTATTTATGGGCTATACTACTTAACATAATTATATCATTTTACGTATCTGTCCTTTTTGTGAAATTTATATATGGTTATTGAAACATGTGGCATAGCTAAAGTTAATGTGATAAATAAGCCATATATTCGTATGTTTATATGTAAATTTTCATTGAACCCAGATGAATTCCCCCTTAGACTTTTTTATATTTTATTGTATATTGCTGTGGTTCTGTTACTGGTGGGAGAGTCTGCACCATGTGAATGGAGGGCTATATCCTTGGATTCTCCATGAGAATATTTATGTGGGGATCCATGCTGGAATAAACACAACCAGAAGGAAAGTACCCAGCACAAAGCAGTTTATTAAAGCAAAAGTACTCTCTCAAGGTACTCTCTAAGAGAGTCTGCAGGTTCCCTGAGATGGACCAGGCTCTCGGTTATTTTGGGGTTGGATATTATGTGTCTCTCTGGACTGGGAGAAGCTGTCATGTGCAGTGAGGTGGTCTCTAATGGAGGCTGTTTCCAATCATTTGGGGGATTCCTCCCACAGTTTGGGAGAGGGAGTTTTTGACCCTATAAGGTTTTACCGGAACCATCTGGCCACCTTTCTCCATGGTGGTTGTGGGGTTTATAACCACAGGGCAAATGCATTATAATGAGTTTAGGGGTTATTCTGGGGCAGAAGTGGACGAGGAGAGTCCATGCTCCACACTCGTGGCTCTTGATCTGTCAGCCCCAAGGTCCTGGAAGCCATAAGGTAGGATGTTCTGTCCCCAGGCTTTTAATGTGTAGCTTATTTATAACTGTCCTTGCCGCCAGCTCACATCTCTATCATTCCCATTCAAGGACTTGGGACTCTGCCTTGGGACTCTGCCTTGGGAGGTTCCGTCCATGGCTCATGTCTAGGTTCTAACAGTTCAGAGTGTAGCAAAGCTAACTGGTGATATTAGAGAGAATTTCTAAATGGTTAAAACTTAATTGGAAGAGCATGTGTTCCTAAAAAAATATATTTTCCCCATTTTCCAGTTACCATGCAGAAACTGTTCCTCCAGGCACAATTCGAGTTCTCTCCGCTCCCTTACTGTTTACACACATGGAGAGATGAAGTGATAATTTGGTTTGCAAATCTGAGATTGAGCTATCTGGCATGCTCAATTCTGTCTTGACTTTGGTTTTCTTAGGCTTTAACTGCTTCCAGCCACAGGCTGTCCCTAAGGTCTACCTGCATCAGCTCCATGTGGGACTGAAGTGTGCAAGGGCAGTGTTCTCAATTCTGGGCTAAAACTCTCAACTTGTCTTCAGCAATAACAGTGTTTTTAGTTCATTAACAGATTCCCTCTTATTTTACTTCCCAACTCATTCAAAATTCTAGCGAAGAAAAAAAAGCTTTATATTGGGCTCTTTTGAAAATTAACATATGGTGGGACCTTTAAGTAAGTCTACAGAGGCAGCACAAGGTGGAAAAATACTAGAGGAACAGTTCAAATGTTTGATAATTCATAGCCTCAGAGGTCTGCATAAGCATTCCCAGCTGAAGCAAGAATTAAAGAGAAAGTAGCAGGGGTTGAAGAAAGGCTCAGGGCCCCAGCCTACAAGAATAGCTGGTTGAGGCAAAAACTCAGTTAAGGGGAAAAAATTTTTTTTACAGGACTTTCCAGCATTGGGTGGTTTGGCAAAAGAACATTTGATGCTTTTAAACTGCAAGGCATCTGAATTCCCACGTACTACAAAATCTGGGAGAGTTCCTAGTCTTACATCATTAGTACTCTGTTTAAATGGCCAGTGCTCATCAACTGTTCTGTATACTATCCTGTATTCAAGACTAAAGAAGTAACTGTGTAAGGGCTGCCTTATGATCCATTTCTGTCCACAAATGAAGATGATTTCCCTGCCCACGGATATCATTTTGATCTGTGTTGTTTGTGCTTTATTTCAACTTTAGGATTTTACATATTGAACTTTAATAGTCAAAAGGTAAAAAAGAAAGTTTCAATCTTTAATAAATTTGTACTTCAATATCTTTGAACTTTAAATTTCAAAAGGACATATTTTTGGTATTTTGGAGTGCCTATGAATTTTATTTTAATGCTGTAATTTGTCTCATTGAAAAACCTATTGTGTATTATTTCCATCGCATTGATTAAACACAATTTAGGATAGGGATAGAATAAGGTGTGAATTTTCAGTCTGGGGTACAGAGTGTGCTTGAACTTGATCCCCACATGTATTGTTCTGACCCACATAATGATCTTTCCAGGTAAACCTTCTGAACTGACATTGAACACAATGTCCAAGGTGAAGCAGTTTGGATAGAAGGAATGACACATGAAGTTGGGGGCAGTACTGCCCTGACAACTGGCTCAACAACTCCCCTGGTTGACCAAAGTTGGTCAAGTTTATCCTATGAACTTAAGAGAAGAAACACAATGTAATGTTAGAGAGGAACACATTTTCCCATCGATAGCTTCTGTGTAAGCTTCAATAAGCCTTTTTTCCCAAACATAAGGCATTCTAATTTTTGTTTATTTTTGTTTTACTTTCCCTCTGAACAGATTCATGGTTTTGGGTTTTTACTAACAGTGTCGTTTGGACTTACCTATTTGATTCACCCCTGGCTACCATTCTCAAGCTCCCTTCATCTAGCCTATGCTCATCCCAGTAACTCATCCCATACTGCCTCAGACAAACACTTATAGAACCAAACTATCCATTAAATCTGGTTATAATATGGCAAATAATTGCTATATAAATAGAAAGATAAAGCATGTAACAACAGAGATCAATATTAAAATAAAAGCAAATATTTAAAAAATTCAGAGTTAAATATACTATTTTCAGCAATCATATATTTTATTCTGGTATAAATTTTATTGACCTTCAGTCTTTTTCTTTGATTTGCATTTTTATTTTTTATTTAGAAAACATTATATTGAGTCATTCTGGGTTATTTGTCTGTCAGAGCCATCATCAAGCCATTCTAGGTCCCAGGTCTGAGAGCTTATATTAATGGGAAGGACAAGTCAAAATTAAAAAGCCAACTAAAAATAATTGCAAATACAAACACATAAATATTTAACAAAATAATTTTTTATTTCACTCTAAGTACTGTGCAAAAAAAATGCCAGGAAATTCAGATCTAAATGTAAGCAATCATGCAAAACTCTGTGGGAAGATGTATCTAGGCAGAGGAGAAATATTTTCCAGTTCTCTGTGGCTGAAAGAACTGTGTTGTGTTCAAGAATCAGAAAATAGGTCTGCAATGCTGAAAGATAATGAAGGAGAAGGGAGTAGTATGAAATTTAATTAGAAAAGTATATTACCAAACAGGGTTCATGATAGAAAATCAGAAATTGTCTATGACTAAATTAGGCAGAAAGGGAATATAATGGGGTTGCCTGGGTGCTCACTTGGTTAAGTGTCTGATTCTTGATTTTGGCTCAAGTGTTGATCTTGCATGATCTCCACCTTGGGCTCCATGCTCAGCGGGGAGTCTGCTTTAGATTCTCTTGCTCCCTCTGACTATAACCCTCCCCCTGCTAGCGCGCTCTCTCTCTCTCTCAAAATAAGTAAATAAAATCTTTTTAAAAATGTAATGAAAAGGTATAGGAATTTCAGAAAATGAACAAGAAGAATGCAGGATACAACTACCAACACAATCATGATTGTGCTACCTGTCAGTCTAAGAAAATAGTCACAATTTGTTTTACTGTCTCCAGACCCACATCACCTCTACATGATATATCATCCTCCTCCTATCATTCTTTCAAAGGTCAAAGAAACAGGCATGAAAGTTCAACCTGATGCTGCCACATAGGAGAAAAAGGAAAGGGAATACAGGCTTTTCCCTATAGTTTTCCGTAGAGAGGGGTGGGGAGCTCCTTCACAATAACAAATACACACGGGGCTATCATCCCAAGTAGGAAGGAATTCATGATACTGGGTTAATCAAAATATAAAATTTCTTTAAAGGACTATTCTCAACTTCCCTATAATGTTGCTTACTTTACAGAACTGAAGGAAGAATGTTTCTACTCAACTCATGGAACCATCTTTCCACTTCTGCTGTTTTCCAGGTTTCAGTGATCTCTGGAACGCATAAGCCCTAACTATTCCTACTTCTTTTTTTGTATCCTGCTTTTTATTTTTAATTTTAAGACTCAATTTTAGATATACACAAACATATAATGAAGCATAACTTGCATTTAAAATTTTAAATATCAAATTTTGGGGGCGCCTGGGTGGCACAGCGGTTAAGCGTTTGCCTCTGGCTCAGGGCGTGATCCCGGCGTTGTGGGATCGAGCCCCACATCAGGCTCCTCCCCTATGAGCCTGCTTCTTCCTCTCCCACTCCCTTTGCTGTGTTCCCTCTCTCACTGGCTGTCTCTATCTCTGTCAAATAAATAAATAAAATCTTAAAAAAAAGTTAAATATCAAATTTTGCTACTATGAACATTACAGTGTAGGTGCCCCTTTGGATCACTATTTTTGCATCCTTCGCATAAATACCTAGTAATGCAATTGCTAGGTCATAGGATAGTCCACAATAGCCAGACTATGGAAGGAGCCCAGATGTCCACTGACAGATGAATGGATAAAGAAGATGTGGCATATATATATATCTATATATATAGATAGATAGATAGATAGATAGATAGATAGATAGATAATGGAATATTGCTCAGTCATCAAAAAATGAAATTTTACCATTTTCAATGACATGGATGGAACTAGAGGGTATTATGCTAAGTGAAATAAGTCAAAGAAAGACAATTATATGATTTCACTCATATGTGGAATTTAAGAAACAAAACAGGATTATGGGGAAGGGAGGAAAAATAAAATAAGATGAAATCAGAGAGGGAGACAAACCATAAGAGGCTTAATCATAGGAAACAAACTGTGGGTTGCTGGAGGGGAGGTGCATGGAGGGATGGGGTAACTGGATGATGGTCATTAAGTAGGCACTTGATGAGCACTGGGTGTTATATGTAACTAATGAATCACTGAACTCTACCCCTGAAACTAGGAATAAACTATATTAATTTATTGAATTTAAGTAAAATAAAATTTAAAAAAAATGAATATCAAATTTTTACTGGGGATCTTAAAATGAAAAACAAGTTTCCTGTCCCAACTTTCTTCTTAACTGGTTTTGTTTCATGTAGGGGATCACTTAAATATTCTCTTTTTGGTGCTAACATAGACAATTTGACAAAATACTTTAGTAATATATGTATTGAGATAAGTTTTAGCTGAGAATGATGAACATCCTAGAATGACAGACAGTGGCTTAAATAAAATAAAGTTTTGTTTTTCTCTAATATTAATGTCTGACTAGGCAGTTCAATGGCTGGTAAGTGCTCCATGCATTAGGAGTAAAATCTTTCATCTGGTGTCTCCAATAAGTATAACTTCAATCTAGATGGCACCACCTACCCACAGGTATTAGGATGAGTAAACAAAGTCTTTATTCCAGGCAGCTATATGCCCAGATAAATTACTATGATTCTAACTAGTGAATTTTGCAAAACTCTTCCTTTTAGCTATCTAAATATGTGTGTCTTTATATTTTTTAATGTATAGTACTCTTGCCACCATACTCTAAAGACAGCTAAAACTAATTAATTAATCAGAAATAGAGAAGACAACCAGAAAGTCCTTTCAGTTAATGAATCCACCTAAAATCCACCACCTTCGAATGACTTTCAATATGATTCAAAGATCCGAATGTGACTTCCCATGATCAAGTGTTCCAAAAGCTAAAAAACCCCAAAATATCTATAATTACAGCTACTGAATCATTCTGATTATGATATTATTTATGAGCTCGTCACAATGCAACCAACAGTGTGCTAAGTCCTTTACCTTTATTATAGCTAATACTTTCACTAACTCAATCAGAAGATGTCGTATTTCGGGGCACCTAGGTGGCTCAGTTGTTAGGCGTCTGCCTTCGGCTCAGGGCATGATCCCAGAGTCCTGGGATTGAGCCCCATGTTGCGCCCCACGTCAGGCTCCTCTGCTGGGAGCCTGCTTTTCCTCTCCCACTCCCCCTGCCTGTGTTCCCTCTCTCGCTGGCTGTCTCTATCTCTGTCGAATAAATAAATAAAACCTTTAAAAAATAAATAAAAAATAAAATCTTTAAAAAAAAAGATGTCGTATTTCCATTTTAAAGATGAGAAACTATGGCACACAGAAGTGGAATAATTTTCTTAGGATTTTACATCTAACTAGTGTAGAATCACTATTTACAACCAGGTTGTATGACCCTGCTCCTTCTTTTCTCTGCATCACACTTCCTCCTATGTGAGTTGTCATTGCCCCATTGATGACAGAATCTGAATTCATCTTTGGCACGCAATATCTAGGTGTTATACCGGTAAACTGTACATCACTTGGAGAAGCAAGTTTTATTAATCTGAATATCTCTCTTACCTAACAAAATGCTTGAAATATAGCAGATGCTTAATTGATGCTTAATAAAGGAATTGATTTTTTCATGGTACTTACTCAAAGGATACAAAAATACTTATTCAAAGGGATACATGCACCTCAATGTTTATAGCAGCATTATCAACAATAGCCAAATTATGGAAAGAGCCCAAGTGTCCACAGACTGAAGAATGGATAAAGAAGTTGTGGTACACACGCACACACACACACACCCCCCACAATGGAATATTACTAAGCCATCAGAAAGAATAAAATCTTGTTATTTCCAACAATGTGGATGGAGCTAAAGTGTATTACACTAAGCAAAATAAGTCAGTCAGAGAAAGACAAATACCGTATGATTTCACTTATACGTGGACTTTGAGAAACAGAACAGATGAACATAGCGGGGGAAAAAAGAGAGAGGCAAACCATTAAACAGACTCCTAACTGTGAGGAACAAACTGAGGGTTGCTGAAGGTGAGGTGGGTGTGGGGACACGTTAAATGGGTGATAGGTATTAAGGATGGAACTTGTTGTGATGGTCACTGGGTGTTGTATGAAGTGATGAGGCACTAAACTCTAAACCTGAAGCTAATATTACACTGTATGTTAACTAACTGGAATTTAAATAAAAACTTGAAAAAAAATACAATAAAGGAATGATTTTTAAATTTAATGTATATAGAAATATCAAATATTTAAAATGAAAATCACTTTAAAACAAAATAATATATACTTCCTAAAAATTTTATATAATTTATACTCAATTTCCAATGTCCAATGTGTATAGTGGAGCAGAAATGAGATGACTACTCTCAAACTCACATTTAGCAACCAGTTTGAGGTGGGCAATGGAGAAACATAGCCATTACTGTCTACAGCAATTACCAAACCACTGCTCTAGAACTTAACTAAGTTTCTTGGTTAAACATTCTAGACAAGTCTGGTTAGAGTTTGTATAGATATAGTGTTTTAGTTTGAATTTCTGGTCTTTTTCTGCCTAGTTTCTGTGCTCCCTCATTTTGATACCTTGGAGCCATTTGTACTAGTTTTTTATCTTTCTTGTAACAATTCACCACAAACTCTAGCTTAAAACAATACACATTTATTACCTCACATTTCTGTAGGTCAGAAGTACAGCCTGGCTCAAATGAATGCTCCATTTCAAATTTCACAAGGTGGAAATCAAGGTGTTGGCCTGCTGGGCTCTTATCAGGAGACCCTAGGATGTATCCGCTTGTAAGTTCATTGAGGTCATTGGAGGAGTCTAGTCCCTACAGGATATAGGAATAAGATTTTTGATTCCTTGCTCCCTGTTAGCCAGGGGTTGCCCTTATTTGGTCTACTATACCATCTGAGAATAAAAACGTGGCTCATATGAAAAGCAACACCTTTAACTCCATATCAGAAAGTAGATTTACAACTTGAAGAAGGACAAAGTCTTCTATTTCTATTTGAGGGTCAAAAACAATTTGCCTTTTCTACTTTGAATCCAGTGAGTGAATATTATGTTTCTGAACATGGATGAGCCAGCTCTACTTTCAGCTCTTCTCTCTCACATGATTTTGCTGAGAACAGCAAAAAATTGCCAACACACAACCACTTCCATTTTTTTTTCTATAGGTTATAATGCTAGAACCTCAGTTGTGATATAGACTGATTTGCATGGTATTGTAAATGAAAGTCTCACTGAGTATTTTAATATTTCATTGAAAGAATAAACATATGATAGCTTTCCATCTGCAAAATTTATCTTTAAATCACTTGCTGAGTCAATGCCAAATTTAAGTTTTAGCTTTTGCAGGGTCCTACTTTTAGGCAGGAAATTTTGTATTAGTAAGGATTAAGTTTGCCTATAAATGATAGAAAATTGTAATAGTGGTGCTATTATATATATAAGGTTTTCCTCTCACAGGTAAATTTTTACGTAGGGAGTCTAGGTCTAATGAGGAGCTATTGGTGTCTAGTGCCAAGGTACCAGATCCTCCCATCTCCCTCCCATCTTCCATTGCCTTAGCCTTACAGTTTAATATGGCAGCTTCTCTCTTCTAGGAACCAACAGAAAAATTTTTAAAAAGACATAGTTTTACTTTCTCTTAAGAAGCTTCCTAGAAACTCTGATACAATACTTATCTAGTTGCAAACCATATGTCAGAATGTTGTTGTATGTCCACATCCGGAAAAAAAAAATGTAGATTGGAGCTTTTAAACTGGGCATACCTGAGGTTAAAAATGTGCTATAATTAACCTGGGCATACCTGGGGTTAAAAATGTGCTATAAGACTGGAAAAAACAGAATTAATATAAGATCTCTAATCCCTAAACTTTTTTATCCAGTATCTGAGAAACCTGAGATTCCCCAAACCCACCCACCCTACTGGGAGAAAATGAAACAGGTAGGCAAAGGAATCCACAGAAGACACTGAGCTAAACAAGTTGGCAGGTGTGGGAAACCCATCCTCTAACCAGAGGCACTGGGATAGGTGGACTGAAATGAGAAGAGGAAAGCAGACACAATGAAGAGGCTGGCAAGTAAGGTTCTTTGATTCCGTAGTCCTAATATCCCCCTCCTGAGATGCAAGGACCTCTGGGGGAGCATATATAGGGGATCTCAATATACTCTGCCTCCATCAACAGAAACCCAGCACCCAGGGTGGGGGAATTCCCCTCAGCTCCCTCAGACTACATCAGCAGAAATCAGAGGGAGGCCAGCAAGGTGAAGGTTCCAAGGAACTGCCCTTTGAACCATACAGTCCACAAAAGTATGCAAGGCTTGTAATGATAACCTAAACAGGGCGACTTCCTATAAAATCAAAGCTTTAAATAGGACACGGACTTCCATATGTAATAGACAAAATATCCAGGATACAATCTAAGATCACACATTATAAAAATGATCCAAGAAAATCACAACTGAAATGAAAAGACAATCAACCAATGGCAGCTTTTAGATGAATTAGATGTTGAAATTATCTGATAAGGATTTTCAAGGAGCTATTGAAAAATATTTAAAAATTAATAAAAATTATCTTGAAATAGAAAAAAATAAGAAAATCTTAGCAAAGAAGTAGGTTATATAAAAGAACAAACTGGAAGTTATAGAAGTAAAACACACAATAAGAGAAATACAGCAACTCATTAGTCCCTTCGTTCTTCTACTTTTCAAACTCTTTCAGCTGTTCTTATGTTTTTGTTTGTGTAGCTATTATACACTCTTTTTTGAAACCATAATGGCATTTTCTATTTTATATTTATGGGTAAATTTGAAAAGTAAAGTGTAATTTCATCTTTACATAACAGAATGTCTAATTGTGGTTATAACAAATAGATGATTTTTATTTTTTGTTTATACAAGAAAATGATATACATTTACTAACTTAGATTTAACTTCAAGGCAATGGGAATTTATTAAAACATTAAGAATCTCAATAAATTATTAAGAATGAAAATATTTTTACAACTGTTGGTGAGGATGTGGAGAAACAAGAACCACTGTATGCTGTTGGTGGGAATGCAAATGGTGCACCCACTGTGGAAAATAGTATGGAGATTCCTCCAAAAATTAAAGATAGAATTACCATATGATCCAATGATCTTACTGCTGGGTGTGTACCCAAACAAAATGAAAAGGTATATATATCCCTACTTTAATTCCTTCATTATTTACAACAGCTAAGATTTAAAAGCAGCCCAACTGTCCATCCATAGATGAATAGATAAAGAAGATGTGGTATATATGTACCATGGAATATTACTGAGCCATTAAAAGAATGAAATCTTGCCTTTTGCAACAACATGGATGGACCTAGAGAGCATTATGCTAAGGGAAATAAGTCAGTCAGAGAAAGACAAATACCATATCATCTCATTTATATGTGAAATTTAAGAACCAAAATAAATGAACAAAGAAAAAAGAAACAAACAGATAAACAACAACAACAACAACAACAAAAAACACTCTTAAATACAGAGAACAAACTGATGGTTACCATAGGAGAGGTCGGTGGGAGGATGGGTGAAATAGGTGAAGGGGATTAAAAGTACACTTATGCTGATGAGCACTAAAAAATGTACAGAGTTGTTGAGTCATTATGTTGTACACCTGAAATTAATATAACACTGTATGTTAATTATACTTCAATGAAAAGAAAATGGAAATAATTGTACTATGAGAAAGCCTAGGGGTATTTGACATTTCTTAGATGGCTCCTCCCTTGGCTTTATCAGTCAGTGAGAACTTTGTTCTTGTGATACTAATATGTCTTTTTCTCTGAAGACTGCAGTTATGATCTCATATTTGCAATGTTCTAATAAATACTACCACAAAATGCACAGACACAGTTATGCCTGTTATTATAATCTATCTGGCTTAGAGCTCATTGTACAAATCTGTATCATGATGCTTTTCAGCATTTAAATAGTAAACAAATGTCTTTTAAAATACTATGTATTTCACATCAAATCTTACCTCTGTTCTTTGTGACTCCAGTTACATGCATGTTAGATTTCTATCTGAGTCTCACATGCTTTTTATTATACTTTGTGCATTTTACATCTTTTCCTTTGTGTTCAATGTGTATTTTTTTTTTTCCGACCTACTTCTTTGGCTGGGTCCATTAAATAACCTTTCTGGGCTTTTAAGTTTTTTTTTTCTCTTGAGCTCAAAAAATTCTCCTTGGACCTTTAATTTATTTAACACATCAGTTAGAGTTATTTTTAAGTTGCTTGGTGGGGCGCCTGGGTGGCACAGCGGTTAAGCGTCTGCCTTCGGCTCAGGGCGTGATCCCCGCCTGATGGGATCGAGCCCCACATCAGGCTCCTCCGCTATGAGCCTGCTTCTTCTTCTCCCACTCCCCCTGCTTGTGTTCCCTCTCTCGCTGTCTCTATCTCTGTCAAATAAATGAATAAAATCTTTAAAAAAAAAAAAAAAAAAAGAAAAGATTTTGCTTGGTAACCCTAATATTTGGACTTGTGGATGATTTCTATTGTCTGCTTTTTCTCTTAGTTCATAGTCAACATTTGCTTTTTTACATGCTTGAATACATTTTAAAATTTTTATTATTTTATTATTTTGATTGAGTATCAGGTATGGCATATGAAAAATTATAGAGCTTATATAAGGATTTATGATGTTCTCTTCCTCTGAAGGGAGTTTATTTTTTGTTTCATGAGAGTAGCTAAACTGAGAACAGTAAAATAATTTAAAACTGTGTTTTTGTCCCTCAGCTTTGTTTCTGCTTCTTCCTACTCCAAAGATGTCTAGTTTTTGGTGTTTCAAGTGAAATCTTACCTTCTTATTTAGAATTTCTCTTCTTTTGTGATCCCCCAAGCCACAGTTTTTGTGCAGTAGATCTTAAGTCTGCCAAATGCTGTCTCTGGCTTTTCAGTTTCTTAGCCATGAATTTTCGAATTACCAAATGCCTCATGGGAAAAAGTAGTGTCAAACGCTGTGTTCACATCCTTGAGCCTTCCTTAATCCTTGATGTTGGCTCCACAAATTCTTACTGCCTTAGTAAATCTATGATGCCCTCAGTATGTGTTTATTTGTTTGTTCTTTGTAGGTTGCCTAATTGGAAAACTTGTTGTAGAACATGGAAAATGAACTAGTCTCCAACAAGCTTTTGATGATCAAAATAAATACAGGGAACAACTTAAAGAAACTTTATTAAATTGTGCAACTTATTTGATATAGTCCAATGATCCCCTGAAATTCTAATAAAGTTTTACTACATAGATTGAAAATATAAAATAACCCATGTAGCGTTTTTCCCCTTAAGGATTTATCTATATTTATTGCATCATGACATGTTAGAGTATTTCAAAAATGTAGAACAAGTATTAAGAATAAAACACAGGTCAATGTAAAGCCGCATATTTTTAAGTCACCAAATCTGAATGTAGGTAAAGTAATTATAGCATATGTTTAATTAAGTCTTTATTATTTACAAAATTGTGTCATATACATTGTAGTAGTCAGAATTATAAAATGACCTCCTCCAAGATAGCCTGGCTGGCTTCACACTGATGTACGTATTCTACAAAATCCTAGAGACTGTGATTTTTGGTGGATTTTTTTTTTTTAGGAGATTAGACTATGTTATGTGACACAGTTGACCTTAAGAAAAGAAGTTTACTTTATTGGACCTAACCTACTCATATGAACCCTTTAAAATCAGAGATTGAAAGCACATGAAAGTTTTGGCATGCTATTGTTGGTTTGAAGATGGAGGGATCACATGTCAAAGGATGTGGGCAGTCTCCAAGAGTGACAGCCAACAAGAAAACAGGGACTTCAATCCATCTGCCACCGGAATTGAATTCTTCCAACAACTAATGAGCTTAGAGTCTTATTTTCCGCAACTCTGTATGAGAACTTGGCCTTAATTTCAGTCTGTGATACCCTGAGCCCAGAACTCAGATACATTGTGCCAGACTTTTGAGTTACAGAGCTGTGAACTAATAAATTGATGATATTTTATGTGATTAAGTTTGTGATATTTGTTATACTACAGTGGAAAACTAAACCATATGTAATCTCAGTTGCCGCACTTATAAAACCTGCAGTAACACTATGAGAAGAGGTGTTGCTATACACAGTAAGGCAAGATTAAATATCTACTCAGAAATTATTCAGAATCTGTACCTGTTTTTTCTCTACCAATGGCTTAATCCACACACCTGGGGCAAAAACTAGTGATTCAGAGAACAGCTTTTGACTATGCCTTCTGTTTTCTATATGAATCGATTTCTCTGGTCTGATATGCACAATTTCTGATCTAATGAACTGTACTGAGAAATAGTACACCTTTAGATTAACACCTTGATTTAAATTTGCTAATGTTATATTTTTGTTTCTTAACTGGGCACTATTATCAGCAAACTTACAACTCTATATATTGAAGTCCATGAGGGCTATTTCCTGTTCACAAACTAGATTATTGTAGCAGTGATCTCAAAATGATCCATGGCCATAGAGAGAAAAGATGCACCAGAACTAGAACACAACAGTTTGGGTTCAAAATAACATTCTTATTCCAATGCAATGCTTATAAAAATACAAATGAATAAACATGAATAGATGAAGAATCCAAAATATTACATGAAATTTTTATAGAAACATCAATCAATTCTAAAGTCATTAGAGATATCAGATCATTCGGAGCCAAATTTTTTTTTAAATTTTATTATTATATTATGTTAGTCACCATACAGTACATCCCCGGATTCCAATGCTAAGTTCGATGCTTCC